>NC_088362.1:51187638-51242638 GCF_034508935.2 Berghia stephanieae
ATGTCTTGCTGTCTAATCAAATTTGCCGGTTCTTAGCGAGAGCCTATTAATTAATGGATGTAATTACGATGTGAATGGATTTGCCTATTACCTATTCTATTATACATTGCTTTTTAGAGTATAAAATATATTATAAATAATTGAGTTTTAATACAGCGTAATATCCACTAAACGGGCTCAACGCGCTTTAGAAAGTGTCTCTGACCAACAGCAACAAGGAGAACAAGACATGACGTCTGTTAGGCGATATTACATTATTTTCTGACAGAAACAAAACTGCTACAGGTATTCATTTTACACTTGAGTACGATGAAAGAATGTGAGTAAAGAGCCTTTTCTAAGGAATCAACTATGCGCCGAACCCAGAACCCTCCGATCCGAAAGCAAGTGTCATACCACAAGATCACACAGCCGCACAGTAAGAATGAATCATTCTTAAAAGAGGTCGGGAGGTTCCGATAGCTCAGTTGGTAGAGCACTAGCTTCATATACAAGATGACCGTGATCGATTTGGGTGAAGACACCTCCATTCCATCCAGCTGTGATTGGGAAGCTGGGTCTTTTAGTCCTTGTGGAAAGTACTTTGTGATAGACAAGCATCCTATCCAATAAACCATATGTGTTCACTAGAAATAGATAGAACACATTAAAACACGATGTAATTAAAATACAAACACATTTTTTTTCTTTCACAACAAAGGGATTACTATTAAAAGATATTAAGAAGCAACACCAATCACAAATGTTTTTAGAAATGAAAATGGCCTCTTTGATAACATTGTTTTACTTGTCTATGCTTATAACTTTTTATTTCTATTAAAAGCAAGGATCAAACACCCAAAGCATGAAAAACATCAAAGGATTCATGTTTATTATTAACATACTATTTAACAATCAACATAGCATCTCAAGGAGAGAGGAACAAAAACCAGATAAGATAAAAATAATCAAAAAATAAATTTACGTTAAAAACAAACAAAAAGTTATGAAGAAATTCAAACGATTTACTTTTAGGTTTACATTTAACATAATAAAAATTAGACTCTGCTGTTGTGGAAAAAATGTTTTATCTAAATAAAATAATTTTTGTTATAAACATGGCAACACGAATGCTTCTAAGTAGTAGAATATAAATATAAACTTTGAAATGAATTCTACAAATAAAGAAAATAAATTCCGACTCTTCCCTTTCTTCTTCTTCTTTCCCTCCTCCTCTTCTTCTTCCTCCTCCTCCTCTTCATCCTCCTCCTCTTCATCCTCTTCTCCTCTTCATCGTCCTCCTCTTCATCGTCCTCCTCCTCTTCATCCTCCTCCTCCTCCTGTTCCTTCTCCTCCTCCCTCTTCTTCTTCTTCTTCTTCTTCTTCTTCTTCTTCTTCTTCTTCTTCTTCTTCTTCTTCTTCTTCTTCTTCTCCTTCTTCTTCTACTACTACTACTACTACTACTACTACTACTACTACTACTACTACTACTACTACTACTACTACTACTACTACTACTACTTCCTCCTCAATATCTTTTTATACCACTCTTCATATTAATCATTTGATAAGACGCATCATGATTTCAAGGAACTTAGGCTAGTGTACACAAAATAATCTGACAAGCAATTATTCGGATTTGTTTGGAGGGACTGCGCGTTTCTGTCATAAACCCGAGAGACAATTATGCAGTAAATGACAAAACTCTGTATAGTATGATTGTTGCTATGGAAACTACTCTCCAGTATTAAAAAATATGATAAATAAGTTCACCTTCCACCTCTATCGCAAATACGTCATGCGATCACCGCGATCATCACAGAATGAATTAAATAACTTTCATGAGCATTATCGCCGGTGAGAATTTAAATAAAATGTCCAGAATTTTTTTTTTACTGACATCTATTTTAATTTATCTAATTAAAAAACCCACGATCCAGTTGCGACATACCACTGGATCAAATAGGATAAGTACACACAAGGTCATAACATATTAAATCTAATATTTCTACTCTCACTCCCCATTAATTGTAAAATTTAATGGTAACACGTTTACAATAATTATTAATGACGTCAGATCATCTGGAGTTAAATCTCACTAAAATTAGATTCTTAAAAAAGAAGTAAGGTAATGTAGGGAAATTCCACACCCAACTTTTTCAGTTTATTGTCATAACGTTTCTATTGATGAGGTGATCACACAAACAGAATACAAATATCCCACGGCCAATCACTCTTGGATTCTGTACAAATAAGATTTTTAAAAAGAACAACACTTAACCTTTAAACGTTTTTGGACAAGTCTTTTATTCAAAGATGACGAAATCGAAATCAATACAGGGGTAAAATAAAAGATTTGTTACACTGTTGCGTTTTGGGATCCGAACTTTGTTCACAACGCGCACTCGTAAGCTCGTGCAGCGGCTGGGTACACATCCGGATTCCAAAGAGCAAGAGTGTAAGAAGCGTAAATTGTCGAGTATTGTCTGAACGGAAGTTAGACAGACCGTTTATACGTCTTCATCCTTCCCATATTTTGTATCGCCCCCTACTCTAGACAAATTATTTTAAATTGTTGGAGTGGTGGTGTGACATTGGTTGAATGGTTGGAGTCTAAAATCATTTCCCCTGCTTTTGTTAAGTGAACTTGTAGGTCAAGACAACATTGGTATATTCAATATAGGGAATCTGACTAGTGGCCTTGAATTTAGTGCCCTTGTTTTATTTGACATATCCCCTTCTTATTAATTCAGAGGTTGAATCAATTTAGGAGAGGCATCACTGGATCTATTTATAGGGGATTCGATTGCCTCACACGCAAACGAATCCGTTTCGATCAGCTGTCCAGCCGGATTTTATTGACCTTTCAGCCCCCCCCCCCCCACCCTCCCCCACCCTGGTGTCATTGGGAGAATGGATTTCCTAAATCTATCAAAAAGAACTTTGGGAAGGACAAGTGTTCTCTCTAAAGGTCAACAAGAAAGGATTGCGGTTTAACGCTTCCAAAACCGGGATTAACTTTGACTACAAGATTGTATAGCTCCTAAGACTCCATCCATGGCTGAATGTAATCCACTTTCTGGTTCGGTGGGAAGTTCATGGCTATAGATAGAATGAAGTAGACGTCATTCGTGTCTTTGTTATTGTTTTTTGCCATTCGCAAATATTGAGTAATTCTCACTAAACTGTATTAACCAGACTATGAAAGGTTAAGGGTTACACATAGTTTTGAGTGTTGGTTCGTTATATAGATAGAATGCGCTTGGCCAAGGAGTTCACAACATTGCCATCCGGAAGTATAACGGACCAACACACAAACTCTGTGTAACCATGAACTTTTATAGTCTGGTTAATACAGTTTAGTGAGAACAACTCACAAACGCGGATGGCAAAAACAATAACAAAGGCCTGAGTGACGTCATCTGCATACTATCTATTTATTTCCGGATGGCAATGTTGTGAGCTTCTTCGCCAAGCGCATACTATCTATAAACCAGTATCCTATTCTGTCGTGCTCTTACAAAAATGACGTATTAAAAATTTTGGCCAGAAAATTTATCCTTCACATATTGATCGATTTGCAAAAACTCATAAACCTGGGAATTCGCAGTTATTAATTACAGTTATCGCCAAGATGAGGGCTATTTTAATATTTAATATTTGAAGGACGATTTTTCTGGCCAAAGTCTTAAATACGTATTCTTTTTTAACAGTACGGCAGTATTGAGAGAAGGAGGAGATAAGAATATGGGATGACAACAAAGAAAAGATGAGAGTTTCTCTATATATCCATCAAAATAAACCTTACAAAATATGTAAATAAAAATCATATTTGTAACCGATCGTTTCGAAAAGATGTTTTGTTGGAAAAACATGTCGCTTACAATCTTATTTCAAACTCAATTTAAAATTAAAACTTATATAATTGCTTTTATTTGGGAGAATATGTAGTTTTTTTTTTCTTATACACAAAAAAAATCCTGAATCTCCTAACTCTGTATAGATAGTATGCCCTTGGCTAAGAAGCTCAAAACATTGCCATCCGGAAGTATAACGGACTAACACACAAAACTATGTGTAACCATGAACTTTTATAGTCTGGTTCATACAGTTTAGTGAGAAGTACTCATAAACGTGGATGGCAAAAAACAGTAACAAAGACCAGAATGACGTCATCTTCGTTCTATCGATAGATAGTATGCGCGAGGCTAAGTAACTCACAACAAGTCATCCGGAAGTATAACGGACCAACACAAAATTCTATGTGTAACCGTAAAAGTTTTTTTTGTCTGGTTAATACAGTTTAGTGAGAACTACTCATAAACACGGATGTCAAAAAATCCGAGACCCGAGTTACGTCAACTTCATTCTATCTATAGATAGAACGAAGTTGACGTCATTCAGGTCTTTTATTGTTCTAGCCTACCATTTTTATGAGTAGTTCTCACTAAACTGTATTAACCAGACCGTTCAAGGTTACCCATAGTTTTGTGTGTTGTTACGTTATTTTCGGCTGGGGAATGTTGTGAACTATTTGGCTGAGCGCAAAGCATTAATACTTCGATTTCAGCTCATAAAAAAACAATCTCGTTCATTCCACCCGTAGCCATCGTTAACTTTACGAAGGCCACGGACAGACTGATGCGGTGGATCACGTTATAGATAGTTCGAAGATGACGTCACTCAGATGTTTGTTATTGTTTTCTGCCATCCGCGTTTATGAGTAATTCTCACTAAACTGTATTAACCAGACTATAGATAGAATGCGCTTGGCCAAGGAGTTCACAACATTGCCATCCGGAAGTATAACGGACCAACACACAAACTCTGTGTAACCATGAACTTTTATAGTCTGGTTAATACAGTTTAGTGAGAACAACCCACAAACGCGGATGGCAAAAACAATAACAAAGGCCTGAGTGACGTCATCTGCATGCTATCTATAGAAAGTATGCGCTTGGCTAAGAAGCTCATAACATTGCCATCCGGAAGTATAACGGACAAACACACAAAACTGTGTGTGTCCATGAACGTTTATAGTCAGGTTAATACAGTTCAGTGAGCATTACTCATAAACGCGGATGGCAAAAAACAATACAAAGACCTGGGTGACGTCATCTTCGAACTATTTATAGACAATCATGGTTACACATAACTTTGTGTGTTGGTCCGTTATACTTCCGGATGGTAATGTAGTGAACTTCTTAGCCAAGTGCATACTTTCTATAGATAGTATGCAGATGACGTCACTCAGGCCTTTGTTATTGTTTTTGCCATCCGCGTTTGTGAGTTGTTCTCACTACACTGTATTAACCAGACTATAAAAGTTCATGGTTACACAGAGTTTGTGTGTTGGTCCGTTATACTTCCGGATGGCAATGTTGTGAACTCCTCGGCCAAGCGCATTCTATCTATATGGAACGGAATTGACGTCACTTAGCTCTTTGTTTTTAGCCAGTCATTTTTATGAGTAGTTCTCATTAAATTGTATTAATAGGACTATACACGGGGTCAAGGTTACATAACATTTTGTATTTTGATGGGTTATAACCGGCTGTCATGGTGTTGTGAGTATTTTGGCTTAACGGACAACATCAATAGTAACCATACTTTATACGTATAATATAAGGTTCCACATTATTTTGTGTGTTTGTAAGTATATATCCGGCTGGCGGATGCTATGAGTAATTATCATAAATGCATAACATGAATAATAGTCGTGTAATCAAGTATCAAGTCTGGGCAGGGGAGTACATACTGTGTCTTCTATCCCCTTATATCTGTTTCCCAACATGCTTTCTGTCTTTGTCTTGGAATGAGATTACTTGGTTTTGTCCTGGTCCTGGCCGGATCCCCGGGCTGAGAGGGAAACAGTCAAATGTATAGTTAGTTTTGGGAGATGATATTTTTTTCATTGTAAATCATCTCTCTGTTATGCACTGTATTATGCTTTCTTTATAGATAGTACGCAGATGACGTCACTCAGGCCTTTGTTATTGTTTTTGCCATCCGCTTTTGTGAGTTGTTCTCACTAAACTGTATTAACCAGACTATAAAAGTTCATGGTTACACAGAGTTTGTGTGTTGGTCCGTTATACTTCCGGATGGCAATGTTGTGAACTCCTTGGCCAAGCGCATTCTATCTATATTATATATGATTTGTAAAACATTTGAGTGTGTTCCTCTTAACGGGGACCTGTGCTTCTGTCTGGATGAGACTTTTAGTGATCTCAAACTAAGTACTTTGATAGAGTGCTTTTGGAATCTACACCTGTTTCTTATTTGAACAAATTCCCCTTTGTCTTCCCTTTTCTTGGATGCTTTATTGTAATTCTAGAACTTTTTACTATCCCATTTTCTTCCTTTTTACTGGCGCTGATATGACCTTAATGTGTTGCAAGCGCCGTAAAACCCTTAAAAACAAACAAAACAAAAGTCATCAAGTGTTTTTATGTCATGGAAACACATTTTATAACTGATAGAGATAATTGATTTCAGGTTTTCTGACATGGGTGTCCCGATAGCTCAGTTGGGAGAGCACTCGCTCCACAATAAAAATGACTGAGATCGATCCCGGGTGCAGTCGACATTTTTGATGATGCGCCGAGAAGGTAAGATAAACTTTTTAGATTTAAAAAATGGAAATTACACTGTGTTCACAATATCTTTCTCTCTCTCTCTCTCTCTCTCTCTCTCTCTCTCTCTCTCTCTCTCTCTCTCTCTCTCTCTCTCTCTCTCTCTCTCTCTCTCTCTTTCTTCGGAAATTAAAATAATAATTTAAAAAATCAAGACAGGGATACTAACAAAATTTGTGACTGCAGAAGGAATAAAGTAATTATGATATCTTTGTTTTGCTACTTTTATATGGATGATCCTATCACTTCCTCCTGATTTGGCCGAAAAAATACGACAGACCATCATCATATCCAAAGGGCAGTAAGCACTTGCTATTGTCTATTTCACGCTATTGAAACCGGGATAATCTCTGGTTCCATGGGCCTAATGGCTCGGAAGGACTACGTTTTTTTTTGTGAATGGTAGTCATTGAAATAATCATTGCTTACCTTTGTGATTATGACTCGAAACAACAAATACAAGTCAAACGTTAGGAACGTAATGGAAGGAAGACACAGAATGAGTAGAAGATCCACGATGCTCATTATCTCCATGGCTTGCTCGTTCTCGCGGATCACAATGCATATATCTCCTGACGAGGTCGGCACGGAACTGTACGTCCACGTCTTGTAAGAGAATAAAGTGAACGACAGAATGGCGAGACCTGTGAAATCACAACAAAATTAAGAATGATATGAGATGATATGATTTGATATGCTATGTGTTTGATATTATTATTTGACATGATATTGATATTTTGATATAATGCGATTTGATATGATATGATATGATATGATATATGATAATATCGATTTAAAAGTTTTACAAATAAACACATATACAACTCCATTTCTATATTTTGGACAATACTCATTGTGCTTCACACTTGTTGTGTTTGTTTCTTTTTAAAATGTGTGTATCAAACAGTGCCAGACAAAGCATAGAGGAAAACACAAGTAAAAAAAAAACCCCAAAAATCGGCCTGCCTCGATTTGGTATCGAACCGCAGACCTTCTGACTACCCGATTGCAGTCTGACCGGTAATCAGGAGGTCTGGGGTTCTATCCCCAGTCGAGGCAGGTAGATTTTTTGGGATGTTTCTCTTTTTCTTGAGTGTTTCTCTCCGACTTGTCTGACACTGTTTCATATTCACTTTATCAGATCTTTATCTTACTCCAATGCTTGCTCTCGAATTTGTCACTTTGATTCTTTTTTTTTCGTCGAGCAGACCGTAGCCAACTACATTTCCAATGGGAGCGATCTATATTCATGTTTTCGTCCAACCTAGAGTCATCTATCACATGATTTGTTGCTGTACAACGATTGGACATTTCTCAATAAATGTAAACACGCTGCTTTGTTTATGAAAGTTGTAAACATACTCATGAGTCATGCTGAGTAAAATGACCAATTGTGACGTTGGAAATTTCTCAAACTGTGAACACTTTTCACTATGTGGGTCATTTTGAGGATACTTTGTAATGTGACCAATGACTTCGAGCACATGGAAAAGTAATAAAGATCATCCCCATTATTTGTACCTCGAACAGGCCATTTAATGGTATCTTTTATCATCGTTATCTTTGTTCGGCTATGTGGTCTTGTGGTATGACACTCTTTTTAGGATCGGAGGGTCCTTGGTTCGAGCTTCTCTTGGCGCATTGTTGAGTCTTTGAAAATGAAAAAAAGACTCTTTACTCACATTCTCTCACCGTACTCAGGTGTAAAATGAGTACCATGAACAGTTTTGTCTCTGTCGGAATAAAAATCGTACTATCGCCTAACAGGCGTCATGTCTCGTTCTTTTTGGTACGTGATGATGTTGGTCAAGAGGGACCCTTTGCCAAGCGCTTTGAGCACGTTTAGTGGATATCGCTCTATATAGTAGCTCAACATTTTTTTCTTTATTACTCTAAAATAATTAGTCATCAGCTTTGTTGTCAGTTCTTCGCTGCGAGCTAAGTCGAGTTGTTTAATCAGTTAACTGAAATACTCTGAGAAGACACGTATTCAATAATTTGACATGAAAAACTCGTCCAAATATCGATCGATTCAAATGACCCTCATCTTGGCAAAAAAATAAAAAAGACCAAAAAAACTTAAACCTGGAACTTCGCCGAAATCCCAAGTTTGAGAGCTTTTGCCAAGATGACTTACTTAGACTTAGATGCCTTTCGCGTCTCGACCGAAAGATCGGGTCGCCTTGGCTGTTTCCAGTATTTCCTGTGTGAGGTGTCTCCAATATTGCCGGTCCTCTGCTAGGGTTCTCATATTTTCAAGGTCCCCTGCCGTTATGAGACTAATGCTTTGTCCAAGTGTTGTGAGGTTTTTGTTTAGGATCACAGGGAGTGTTGTGATCGGTCTTCCTCTGAAAAGGTTCCCGTATTTTTGGAAGTATCCCGACATGGCTTGGTTAGCTGGTATGTTTTTGTCCCTGCGTAGTATGTGACCGAAAAGTTGCCATCGTTGTTGTAAAATGTCAAGGGAGATTGGTCTTTCTTTTGTGACCTTATAGAGTGATTCATTTGAGATCTTTTTTGGGTATTTGATGTCCAGTACCCTTCTTAGCTGTGTGCGATGGAAGGCATCCAGATGTTCTTCTTCGGATTTTGTCAACGCCCAAGTGCCGCAGTTATACAGAAGTACCGGTTTTACCAGAGCACGGTACAGTTTCAGTTTGGTTTTTCTCTTTATTTTGTCACCTCTAATCCATACATTGGTGAGTTTACTGAGTGTGGCGTTTGATAGCTGTTTTCTTCTTTGTACATCCTCGGTGTCTCCAATTAGTGAGCCGACTTTCTTTGTTCTTTTCCATTCCTCTTTGTTCCTCGATATTGTTGTAAATTCGGTTTTATTGGCATTGACTTGGAGGTTATATTTCATGAGGGTATTTTGTATGCTGTCTATATTTGCTGGTGTTGATCCAATAAAATCGACATCATCTGCATAGGCGATTTCTCTAGGGATTGCATTCTCAATTTGAGTCGTTGGTTTTGGAATGACTTTTCGAACTTCTTTCAGAGCGTGTTCTATTGCCAAGATGAGGATCATGTTAATCAATTGATGTTTGAAGGGCGAGTTTTCTGTCCAAATTTCAAATTACGAAGAACGGTAATTAAACTGGTTAATGCCAGTAATAGACCTCTTGTGACATCAGACTATTGAATCCAATTATTTTCTCATTGCTCAATATCCCTGGAGTCTCAATCAGCTTTGAGAGTTTTTGATAAGATGAGCATTTTTTTAAATTCATCGATAATTGAAGGACTAAGTTTCAATGTACGGCTTTGTGGTTTAGTGGTATAGGGTACAGTCGCCTTCGGATAAGAAGGTACCGTGTTCGAGTCCCGCTCTGAGGCAATACGAGACCTGTTAGGCAAACTTACAATTTTTCTCCAACAGAAACAACGCTGTTAAAGGGTAGGTATTTATTTTACAACTGATTACGGTGATAGAATGTGAGTAATAAGAATTTTGCAAGGATCAAACTTTGCGCCTCTCAGGGTGGGACTCGAACACTGATCCTTCCGGTCCGAAAACGAGTGTCATACTACAAGACCACATAGCCGCACGAAAGGTTGTGAAATATGAAATTTTCCAACTTTACTATGCGTTAGGCTTTGCAGTCTTGTGGTTTAACACCCGACCTCTGACCTGCAACTCGACGGTCAAGTCCTTGGATTTTTGACCCTTTAAAGGTGACAAGTTCAACAGAAGCAAAATTAGATACGAGAAAGCCATTAATAAGTCCAACTATGACACTGCAATAATATCCCCCTCCCCCCTCTCGCATTGTTACAAAATAATGGAAGGATGATATATGATGAAAAAATTAGCATTTTTCCCAAAATGTATATTCCATCCGACTGTTCCAGGCGGGGTTCAGGCCAGACCAAATTATTTCATTCCAGTACAAGGACACGAAGGCACATGGTAAGATCATTAATAGTAGCTATAGATAGAATGCGCTTGGCCAAGGAGTTCACAACATTGCCATCCGGAAGTATAAAGGACCAACATACAAACTCTGTGTAACCATGAACGTTTATAGTCAGGTTAATACAGTTTAGTGAGAACAACTCACAAACGCGGATGGCAAAAACAATAACAAAGGCCTGAGTGACGTCATCTGCATACTATCTATAGGAGGATATCAAGGACGTGATCTGATGTAAAATACACTGGTCCAGAGGTGGTCCACGTGACCCAATCTTAAATAATGATGATAATATGACCTAAACATTTCTGTTTTCTACAATCTGAAAAACACAATGCAAAAAATAAAAAGAAATAACAAAAAAAGCAACTACAAAACAAACAAACAAAGAGCAAGCAAACATCGCTAATTTCAGTTTTCTACATTAATACGTGTTTACCATCATTGAAAAATACGCAGGTCGTCCATTTTAAAAATAACCCATCAACTTGTTTGTTTTTATCCTAAGCTTAATTAACTTAGTTTGCGTCTTCGCTTCCATCTCCGTCTAGATTTCCTTCATGTCTATTTGGAGACAGCCTTCTCTGTCAATGATAATGTAAAATCTTTGTAGGTTTCGCTCACGCTATATTGTTTTCCCTGACAAAACCATCTTTTCTCATTTTGATCAGAGAGTATTTACCTTAGATATCGATAGTTGTGCGGCTATGTGGTCTTGTGATATGACATACTCACTTTCGGATCGGAAGGTCCTGGGTTCGAGCCTCTCACGACGCGCAGTTGAGTCCTTGGAAAAGGCTCTTTACACACGTTCTCTTACCGTACTCAGGTGTAAAAGGAGTACCTGGCTATTAACAGAGTTGTCTCTGTAAAAAATGTAATATCGTCTAACAGGCTATATGTTACGTATTGCTGTTGGTCAGGGACCCATTATAAAGCGCTTTGAGCACGTTTAGTGGATATTATGCTATATAAATGCTCTAGTTAAATTAAGATGTAAACAAAAAGTCTAAACCTTAAATATATTTTAACGTAAAAGAAAAATGGTAGTCCTTCACAGTCCATCGAGCATGAGTTTATCCCGGTTTCTTTAGTGGGAAATAACTGGCAAAAGCTTTAGTTTGTTACCCTTTGGATAGGACGCTAGTCAGTCGCAAAGCGCTTTCCGACAGAGCTATTAGTTATTTATATAGCGCTCAATTTCCACATAAGTGCTCAGCGGCGCTTTACAATATTAATTGTCATTTAAACATTCATTCTTTGACAATTTTGAGAATACATATGAAGAAACAAACACATACACATGCATATACACTCAAACACAGATACATTTACATTCATGCACGAACATACACAAACATAATTACATCAATATTACTCACTAACATTAGTAACTTATTCTAATGAAAGACATTTGAATTGATCAATTGCAAAAAAAAAAAAAAAAAAAAAAAGAAAGAGAACAAAAACAAAAACAGAAACAAAAAAAACCAAAACAACAAAACAAGCAACAACAAAAAAGTTCAATAAAACAGTGGAAATTGTCAGTCTGAACTTAAAACAAAACTGGAATTTAATAAACTTAAAATCAAAATTCGATTTAAGGCGTATTCTGTTAGCGAAACTCTTCGTAAGTTCTGGAAAAAAGTTCTGCCTTAATCTTAAGGTGTTTTTTGAAAGATGATCCTCAGAGTAGACATAGTATCATGGAAATATCAGTATAGGGAATGAGATTAGTGATTGGACGTCACTCATAGTCTGTGACATCACCTGCGGAAAAGTTATTAGAGAGAGAACGTCATGTTGGTTGTGTGCATGCTTCAAGCGAGGACGAGAGACGCATGCGCACAACCAACATGACGTTCTTTCTCTAATAACTTTTCCGCCGGTGACGTCACAGACTATGGGTGACGTCCAATCAAGGGACGCTACTCTTCCGCTAATCTCATTTCCTATCGCTGGATTCCAAGTTGTCGTCGAATAAGGGAATCTTTCTTTACCCGACGTGTACCTATATACAGGTGTGAAACTCCAAATTGTTATGGGCTCAATGCTATAAAGGAATAAAACTACTCCAAAACCAACGCAAAATATTTTCCATTACAACAATGTGAAATCAAGTCCATAATTCCGTCCGTTTATCAGACCTGTAAAAACTATGTGTGTGGAGTTTCTTCCATAAACCGATTGTAATTGAGCCGAAAAAGGTATGTGTTTGTAGATAATACGTTTTCTTTTTTTAAAAACACAAAAATTTGGTATTATGGGTCCTAAGCATATTCCTCTACATACAATCATGTCTTCAAATATTATTTGGTTGCTATCTATTTAGTGTTTTGAGAGCCTATTCAAACAAGACGATTTCGATCTCGTATTTCATTATAATATTATTACATAAAACATGAAATCCGCGCGCGCGCGCGCGCGCGTGTGTGTGTGTGTGTGTGTGTGTTTGTGTGTGTGTGTCGTCTATATAGAAAACTGGATTATGGAAATTAGCCAGTTCGTTAACATTTCTATCCGGTTGATGTCGGACAGCCGCGTTTTTCCGATAAAGCCGATAAAGACAATTTTTTTGCAATGGCCATATACAATTTTAAAAATCAATTCTTTCGACGCCATTTTAATTTTAGCCAGAAGACGAGGAAGCAGATTTTTTTACTCTGTCGAACTTTTTATTACGTAATTTTTAAATCGCGTCATTATACTTTGGGCTAGATATTTATTTACATGTATGCTTCCTTAAGGGGTTTATACAGTTTTAGTCGATGTATTGCGGAGATAGAATACATTTCAGAGATAAGATTTACATCAAAGATATAAAGGGTGGGGGGGGGGGGGTTACAAAAAAGTGTGAAATAAAACTATTCTCCCCAAAAGTTGTTTTGTCAGTTTTCTTTAGCGCAAAAATTGTGGTAATGGGAAATATCGGAACTCTCTTTCTCTCTCTAACCTCATACATTTTTCTTTGTAACACAGCGTACGTTATTTAGTGATTCAGTATCTTCAAGACATCCGAGAAATTAAGTCTCTTTGACGTAATGGGGGCACACCAAGTAATTGGAATCCCAATGGGTTTTTTAGAATCCTTTTCCAAATAATGTACTATTATAGTCGTATAGTAATAACCATTTAATGTGAAAGAATAATGGGAGTTAGCGTGACCCCCAGTCTCAAAATGTGTGTCCTTTCGCCTCAATATGTAACCTACCATGTCAAACTGATATTATTATTATTATTATTATTATTATTATTATTATTATTATTATTATTATTATTATTATTATTATTATTATTACGCTCAAATTTAGAGTTGATTTTTAAAGGAATGTTTGACCGGACATCATTCCAAATGGGGAGAGGGGTCAAAATCTTTATTTCCAAATAGATTTTAACCAAGTAAGCAATGCAATCCTAACACCGAATTGAAGCAGTATGTCAATACAATGTTAACTTTATTATTATGCCTTTACTATCTTAAATTTCTTCTGTCAAAAATAAGGATCTAAACAAGTGTATATGAAACGGTGCCAGACAAAGCAAGAAAAAAAATACAAGAAAAAAATAACCAGCCCAGAAATCAGTCTACCTCGACTGGGGATCGAACCTTAGACCTTCTGATTACCGGTCAGACGTGCTACCATTACACATTGGGGTGGGGGATTTCTTCTTGTATTTTTCTTTCTGACTTTGTTCAGATCTTTATATTACACCAATCCCTGTTCCCTAATTTCTCAACCTGTCAAAAATACTATAGGTAATTAATTGTTTTTGAGTGATGAGTAGGTATAAGATACTTAACATGATTTATATTATTCATATATCATTCATTTCATTATCTCCCACGTCATGATTTGTAATGGTCATACAATTACAAACAGTAAACAATCTAGTCACATTATTCCTTACAGCTACATTCGAGAATGAATTATAGACCCCGATTTACAATGTAGCTTGGAACTGTAAGATTGATGGGTTTAAGGCGTAAACTGGAAAAATACAAATTAAAATAAACAAAAAAAAATTCCCTTTATCCATCCCATAGGGGAAATTTGTCTAGGGTCTATTCCAAGGGAAGACTGGGATAACCCAGGCGTCAGTCGCAGTGCAACTCCGCAACTTGAGCTAGGGCGATGCGACTTGCTCAAGGCCACACAGAGCAGCGGCGGGTGATCGAACTTGGTACCTTTCGGGCACGAAGCAAAAACCGTACCGCTGAGCCACGCTGCCCCCCCCCCCCCCCCATTGCATGGCACGTTCCTCAGTGAAAAAATAAATGAATCGAAATTTAACGCTCAAAACAACCAAAAGGATCGGGGAAGAGTATGGAATTTTCTTTACGACTTAAGACAACTGATCGCAGAACAATTGCCAATTAAAAAATTGAAAAACTTTTTAAAGGCATTTTAAATATTTTGAGCACATAAAGATAATAAATACATTAATGTTCGAATTTTATTCCCAAAACATTCATGCAAATTTGTTCTACATTATGTCTACAAATGTTGAAAAATGAAATTTGAATGAAAAAAGAGAATTCTAATTGATGTAATTTTTTGTTGTTTGTTTTTGTTTTAAATTCAAATACAATACAAGACATCTAGGTTGGAATGACATTAAAAATAATGAATTATTTTCCTATTTGCACAAAATCAGTTGCTATATAATATAAAGATGAGAAGAAATAAGATAAGTGAAATTTAATGGTCCACAGAGAGGCGATGATTTGGAAATAAATAAACATGACGAACGGGGGAAAATGAAATGTGAAGTAGATGGAGAAAAAGAGAGAGAGATGTATGGGAAGCCATTAAAAGGATATTATGGCGTGCAGAATCAGAGATGGTATGGATTGTTCAACCCTCCTCAAAGAAGATTAAAAAGAGGCATGATCGTTGATGTCTCAAATAGGTCTGTCACTTGATGCTGGTACTTGTACAGTTGGTATGGGACATATCAAATTAAGAAATTAAGGAGCAGGCACCAGTGTAAGATAAAGATTTGAACAAGTGTGTATGAAAGGTGCCAGAGAAAGCAAGAAAGAAAAATAGAAGAAAAAAAAACATCCCAAAAATCAGTCTACCTAGACTGGCCAGGGGAGGTAGATTGATTGTTTGGGATGTTTTTTTATTCTTCTACTTTTCTTTCTTGCTTTGTCTGGCACATTTCATACACACTTGTTCAGATCTTTTTTTTTTTTGGCAAGAAACAGAATGCCACAAGAATTGTCATGTGGGAGCCGACAGCTGGCACTTTTTACAACTTTCACTTTTGCAAAATATTAAAACGCAATAAAAAAAAAATTAAATAAAAAAATTGAGCTTTATATAGCGCACTATCCACTAAATGTGATCAAAGCGCTTTACAAGGGGTCCCTGGTCAACAGCAACATTTAACGTGTAGGACGGGACATGACGCCTGTTAGCCGATATTACAATTTTTCGGACAAAGACAACGCTGTTAACGGCCAGGTACTCATTTTACACCTGAGTACGGTGAGATAATGTGAGTAAAGAGCCTTTTCCAAGGACTCAACTATGCGCCGAGCGCGGCTCGAACTCATGACCTTCCGATCCGAAAGCGAGTGTCATACCACTAGACCACATAGCCGCACATAAACCTGAAAACAATTCCAACCCAGCATTCTAAGTGACAAGATAAAGACTAACGTGACAAATAATGGATCTATTGCTTGTTACCCTTTGAAAAAAAAAGCTGGTACTCTGTTTTGTACCAGCTATCCAATTACTGCTTGGTGTATGAAAGGCCCGATTGATTTGAAACCGGTCTATAGGGAATGAGATTAGCGGAAGAGTAGCGTCCCTTGATTGGACGTCACCTTACAGAGAGAACGTCAAAATGGTTTTGCGCATGCGTCTCTCTTTCGGTGAAGTGCCTCATGGCGCACAACCAACATGACGTTCTCTCTCTAATAACTTTTCCGTTCGTGACTTCCAATCAAGGGATGCTACTCTTCCGCTAATCTCATTCCCTATTGGGTTGTAACTTGAATCCACTAAATTATAATATAGAGACACCTTCCTTAAATGAATTTATATGGTTGTATATTTTATAGTTTAATTTTGAACTTATGGATGTTTAATTGAAGCACTGTGAAGCGCTTTAAGAATGGACAATCACCGAAAATGCATCATCAAAATATTATTTTGATTTAGTAATATTTACTAAATGGACTTAAAGCACTTACCAAGGACTCCTAAGCCAACAACAACAGCACTGAACACGTAAAACAAGACATGAAGCATGTTAGGTTTATCATCTGTCCTTATTTCTTTTCAACAAGAGACAACGTTGCTACCACAAGGCTTAATGCTGAGAAAGTTCTGACGAAGAAGCCTTTTCCATGCACACAACTATGCTCACTCGGGCAATGTTGTGAACTCCTTGGCCAAGCGCATTCTATCTATAGATAGTATGCAGATGACGTCACTCAGGCCTTTGCTATTGTTTTTGCCATCCGCGTTTGTGAGTTGTTCTCACTAAACTGTATTAACCAGACTATAAAAGTTCATGGTTACACAGAGTTTGTGTGTTGGTTCGTTATACTTCCGGATGGCAATGTTGTGAACTCCTTGGCCAAGCGCATTCTATCTATAAATAGAACGGAATTGACGTCACTCAGTTCTTTGTTATTGTTGTCAGCCGGCCAATTTTATGAGTAGTTGACACTAAGTTCTGTCAGAATATAACCGTTTAATGTTATACACAGTGTCGTGTAATGGGACGTTATTCCCAGCTGGCGAATGCTGTGAGCTTTTTGGCTAAACGCACAGCATTCAATGCCATTGCACTAGAAATATGTGACCCATAGTCTGAAAACGGTATCATATCGTAGTGAAAAAACTGCTACAAAATTAATGGAATGTGAAATTTACATTTTATTTCTCTAAGAACTTGTATTATTCTACCCTTCCCGACATGTACATCGTCCAAGGGAAGAGTGGAATAACCCAGGCGTCAGCCGCAGTGCAGCGCCGCAAATTGAGCTAAGGCGATGTGACTTGATCAAGGCCACACAGTGCAGCGGCGGGTGATCGAACTCGGTACCTTTCGGCTACGAAGCAAAGACCGTACCGCTGAGCCACGCTGCCCTTTAGCATACAAACTTTACCAAAGTCTGATAGTTGTGACCGTAAATCAAATTTATAACACCGTATTCCCCCCAGACATAATACAGTTTCGAGACGATTGGTCACAAACTTTCTGCAAAGCACGAGAGAGATCTTTTAATACATATAATGTCTTTGTGCTGCGTTGTTGTATAGTCGACGTGCATTTATTTCCAGGTTGTGATAACTCAACTATTGGCTCATTGATGTAATGGAAATCTCAACAAAAAAATGACTCAGAAAATTGCCTATTACAACAACGTTAAACTAGGCCCATAATTGCATTCGGATGTCAGGCCTGCATATAATGTATGTACACATCGGGTCTAGTGGTATGACACACGCCTTCGGCTCGGAAGGTCCTGGGTTCGACTTTTGCTTTGAGTGAGTCCTTGGAAAAGGCTCTTTACTCACTTGTTCACACCGTACTCAGGTGTAAACTGAATATCTGGCTGCTAACAGCGTTGTCTCTGTCCGAAAAAAAATGTAATATCGCCTAAGAGACGCCATGTCTCGTCCTTGATGTTAAGTGTTGCTTTTGGCTACAAACCTCTTGTAAACAGCGCTTTGAGCATGTCAGATGGATATTGCGCTGTATAAAAACTCAATTATTTTATTATATATTACTGCTGATTTTTGAGTCAAGACAAGCATGATGCATAGGCTGCATGCAATTGACATGGAAATAAATCTAATCTAACTCGACGAAATGCCTGTACATACGCGTATATTGATAAATCACCTTTTCACTTTTTGACAGAAATTCATTAGGTACCTAAAATATTGACGGGTTAGGATGACTTCAAACTTTCCAAAAATTAAATTGTTTTACTCGAGACATCTTTGAAGTCTTTAATATATTTCTTTGGACTGGTCGAAGTTTATTTTAATTCCGGTATATTTTAAGTAGAACATTTCTAGTCAAAGTAAAAAAAAAGGCGTTTTGTCAATGTATGGCAACATGAATATTCATTTGTTTGTTTGTTGCTTTAGGTCTCTTCCAACACAATTGAGGTTATATGAGAGACCGCTGAAACAAAAAAACAAGCAATCTAACAAAAATAGTACAAATGTAAATCAAAATCATAACCTAAAGATATCATAAGCTAAATTATAAATAACCAAGAACAAACAGGCAGAAGATTTACAGAAAAAAAAATATCCCCTGTCAAAAATACAATCACAAACCAAAGAAGCAGGATAGGCTAGTAAAGAGAAGAAGAAACGACATCACTATCGGATCGTACACCCATGCGAACATCATAGGTATATGATTCAAGGGTGATATTCCCATCCAACCACCCGCATGAATATTCATGTAATGGCGCCGGGTAATTCCACGAATTTCAAGCTTTGGATTAGCCATATTTGCCAATCAAGATTGACAGATAGGAAACTTCTTGCTGATTTATACAAACACAGACATACACACATATATGTATTCTCGAGATATGTATTTTTTTCCTCTCTCTCCAGGTCAATTCGATATTTTCCACAAGGGAAGCAAAGAGAGGAACACTTACGTACATTCTATTTTCCAATAATGTGAATGGAAATTCATGTCAAGCATTTATTTGAATGTCATTCTAAAGCTAAGAACATTTGCACTAGACAGAGATTTATGGAGGCAGATTACTAACTGGATAATAGAAACAGACTGACAAACTCGAAGTGGCGCACACATTCACGGCATGCGTCCACAGAGACTGCGCAGCCATATTATTATTATTTATTTGAATGGAAGAATTTGGTAAAGCGTTCAACTCACACCTAAATGGACAGCGTTTGAATCCGAAGAGAGTTTTCCTTTTCCAAATCCTATTTTTTTATCTTTTATTAAAATTAAAATTAAAATTGAGAACTTTAATATAGCTCAATATCCACTTGAAGTCTCAACGCGCTTTACAAGAGGACCCAGGCCAACAGCAACACTTCACATAAAGGATGAGACATGACGTCTGTTCAGCGATATTACCTTTTTTCGGACAGAACAACGCTGTTAACGGCCGGGTACTCATTTGACACCTGAGTACGGTGAGAGAATGTGAGTAAAGAGCCTTTTCTAAAGACCTCTCGAACCCAGGACCTTCTGATCCGATATGCATATACATATATATGTATATATATACACACATACACACACACACACACACACACACACCTGTATGGTCATCTAAATGAAGTATATATACATCTTTCTTGCTCTATCTCTATAAATTTCACTTTCACCACCGCACCGCATGTCTTCCAACCAGGCCACAAGGGAACAGAATCCATTATAATTTGGTAAACAAACAGCCAGAAAGAGTATCCTATTATCGATTTTTAAAAACGCTTTTACACCGTATTTTTAATGGTTTTTCCTTTTTTTTTCTTTGAGGAGCAAAAGAAAAAATGTGTGTGTGTGTGTGTGGGGGGGGGTAGTAAATAGAAGGCGAATTCTCACGCCAATTTATAGAAAAAACGAAAATGACGTCATTCAGCTCTTTCTTATTGTTTTTAGACAGCCATCTTGGTGATTGGTTCTCATTGAATCATATTTATCAGACTATAAACGTTCCCAGTTTTGTGTGTTGGTACGCTTTTTTTCCGGCAGGCGGATGTTGTAAGTATTTTACCTAAACGCATAGCATCAATAAAACGCCCTGATACAGACGCGCATTAAAAATACATGGCAAGGTTTTTAATGCGTCAGTTGTGCACTGCACGTAGAGCGCTCGCCTACGAAGCAGAAGGATGGTTTTAATCCCAAGCGGAATTAATACTTTTAAAAATCTCTATGACCTATCAAGTCCAGTTCAGATCAAGTTCAACGTCTTTAGCTGCAAACGGTGAAAAACACATCTCTGCAGATTTTATACAATTATGTGGTGACTTTCTCCATTATTTTGTCATTGAGTTGAAAACCAAATGTCTAATAGTTGATCAAATTTGTTGTTGTTGGTAATATCTAAGATTTCTGTTTGATGGTTCTTGGGGAAAAAATGTTTTTATATGTGTTGATTCTCTGTTGATTCTCTGTGTTGGAATGGTGAAGTTACTGCTTTGATAATTTCTTGTGAATGTACTGTGTTGTTTTGTAAAATATTGTGGTAAAGTTACTGCTGTTTTGGTGCACTATGATGTTCTGTGGAGAACTTGGAGGTGTTTCTCTGTCCGCCTACTCTCCACTGCAACCATTTAAGGGCCTCAGTAACGCATCCTGGTTCGCGCGAGTAATGTGTTGGTGACAAACCTCGAAATTGCCCTTTGAACATGTTTGATTTTCTTGATGTGGCCTTGCTAATAAGGATCCTATACTGTGCACGCGTATTCCAGTACATGTCTGACTAAATCATTGTATGCATATTCATTCACCTACGATTTGCTTTTGCCACAGTATTATCCATATGCTGGTCCCATTTTAGTGATTTGTTTAGTTGGATTCCCAAGTAGGGTATTGTGTTTTAATAACTGACCTCTTATTTGGTAGTCATAATAATGGCAGCGATCTATATTCATGTGTTCGTCCAACCTAGTCATCGATCACATGATTTGTTGCTGTACAACGATTAGACAGTTCTCAATAAATGTAAGCACGCTGCTGTGTTTATGAAAATTGTAAACATACACATGAGTCAATCAACAGCAAAATGACCAATTGTGAGGTTGGATATTTCTGAAACTGTGAACATTTTTATTCATTATGTCGGTCATTTTGACCACACACTTCAATGAGATCAATGACCTCGAGCACATGGAAACGTGAGATAGATCATCCCCAATAATTAGCTGGTTTTTGTGTGTTATTGAAATTAGAAAGGATTTTTTTTCAGGGTGGAAAGTTTTGTGCCATTGTCAAGATCATTCTGTAATATTTCTGTCGTTCAGGGTTCCGTTGACACGAAATAAGAGGCTGTCATCGGCGAACAGTTTGAGCCCGGTAAGAGTTGATATGTTTCTTCCTTAATCGTTAATGAATGTTAGAAAGCAGAGCGGCCCAAGAACAGTTACGTGAGGTACCCCCGATAGAACGTTGCATTTCTCACTTTTATGTCCACCCAGAACTACTTCCTGGGGTCTATCGCAGAGCCATTCTTCAAGCCAATAAATAATGGTTCTGTTCCGAGTCATTTTCTTGATCAATTGTCTTTTGGAGGCATTTTGGGTCGATGTTTTTAATTCCACGGTATTAGGAGTCGTCTTTGGGACACACTATCAAATGTCTTCGAAAAGCAGATCTATTCGTTTGCTGATGTCTAATGCCTTTCCTATTTCTTCTATGGTGTTTACGAGCTGGTTTTCACAAGATATAATATGTTTTTTAAACCCATGTTGGTAATTGACTTGCACATTGTGTCTTTCATGGCGCTTCATTATTGAATGAAACACAATATGCTCGAGTACTTTACAAGTCACAGAAGGTCAGCGTGCTGGGTGTGTCTAATCTGTTAGAAAGTTCTTTGCACTTGACTAATGTTCTGTACAATGGGTAGCGAGGAAATATCAATGCCTGTTGATTGAACTCTACAAAATTCGGGATATATTTTGATTGTATCCAAAAAATAAACAATTAAATGAGCATTTATATAATACAATATTCACTAAACGTGCCCAAAGCGCTTTAGAAGAGTGGGTCAAACAGGCACTTATGTTGATAAAACAAGAAATGAAGTAAGTAGGGAAGTGCCAGAAGACAAATAGAGATTTTTTTTTTTCACGGCGATGGGGGCTCGAAGCCGCGACCTAACTGGTACGACAACTCCGCCTGGCCGGGAAGAGCGTGGCTCTACTGTATGACCAATCCACCATTCGGCTCTCATACCGACCGAGATCGATCCCGGGTGTAGTCGATTTTTTCTTATCTCCCCGTTCAACCAGCAGTGATTGAGTATCTGGGTCTGTTAGATCTGGCAGAAAGTACTTTGCGATAGACTAGAGTCCTATCCAAAGGGTAGCGAACAAATGCTATTGTCCGTTTCACGCTATAGAAACCGGGACAAACTCCGGCTCCATGGGCCGAACGGTTCTGAAGGACTACTTTTTTATGTAATGAAAAATATTTTAGTTTGGTTTGAGAGAATTTCCTGGTGAAGTCCCAGGTTTGAGAATTATTTTTTTTGGCAAGACGAGTTTTATTTAAATGGATCGATATTTAAAGAAAGAGTTTTCTGGTGAAATTTTAAAATACGTGTCTTTCCAAAGTGCGGCAGTTAACTGGCTAAAATCCCGTCACATGGGGATACAGATTCTATTGATATCAATGCTACTTGCTAACCAGCAATAATTCCATTTGCCAACACATTCTTCCCAGCATTGATCTTTGCACTGTCAATAGTGACACAATATTATGTAAACAGAACTAATTCATCGTCTATACAGACGTCATGCTTAGTAACCCGATGTTTTGATTCTAATCAAATCCATAACATCCTAGGGGGGTTATATTTATTGGCATTGATTCTTTACCCGAGCGTTGTTTCTCATAGAATGTGATGATGAGGGCAACTCACAGATAGTCGATGTTTGTTTGGGGCTCCTTCCGATTCTCTCCAAATGAACGCAATCCAATATTCAAAAAAAACGAATTAATTATTCGGTAACAGTAATATTTGATTAAGCCGCCAATCCGTGCTCAAAATCAGTGTGCTAAATGTTGTAAAATTAAGTGGTACCTTATTGTATTGAAAATTTCAAAAATAACTTGGTATTCATAATTTTCTATTGACCTTCTATTGATCCAGGAGTTCTGCCATTTTATTGAAGAACACAATATTATGTGCTATTTGGTTACCATTGCATTTACGGTGTTTCTTTAAAACAACGACAGAATTGCAAAGAGGTAGAATTGCTTGACTCAGATCAGGAAGTAAAAAAAAAAAGACTTATGGAGAACCAGCAATATTTGCGGAGAAACAGGTTATTATGACAAGTCACTCATTTTTTAAAAAGTAATACGCTTCAACAGTCGTAACGTCACTTCCCTCGTCATGATGCATGGTAACTTAGCAACTGGCTCTAAACTATCGGAACATGGCGGACGCCCTTATGAAATATTTCTCTGACGAGCATAAAAGCGTATCCAGAGGGGGGAAAAAAACCCATAAATCTGATCATGTTTTGACTTTTACACATTCTGATCATAAGACATATGAAAAGTTCTAGCCAGCATGAAGAATAAAAAGTTTAGAACCACGATGACCGCCGTTGCTGGGCGACGTGACATCACACTATTGAATCCAATTATACTACTGTGTAAATTAAGATAGATTGAGACGACGACATAGGTTTTTAGTCATCAACGATCAAAATCTGTCCGGTAATAATATAGTCTGATGAGGTGCGCGCAAATGAATCTGTGTGGCTATGTGGTCAAGTGGTATGACACTCGCTTTCGGATCGGAAGGTCCTGAGTTCGAGCCTCACTCGGCGCATAGTTGAGTCCTTGGAAAAGGCTCATTACTCACATTCTCTCACCGTACTCAGATGTAAAATGTGCACCTGGCGTTGTCTCTCTCCTGGAAAACATGTAATATCGCCTGTCATGCGTCATGTCTCGTTCTACATGTTGCTGTTGGTGAGGCACCCCTTATAAAGCGCTTTGAGCACATTTAGTGGATATGCTCTATATAAAAGCTCAATTTTTTTTAAAGTTCAAAAATCTGGGAAAAGGGCAGCGAGATGACGAAACTCAACGTCAAATGACATAATATCACTATAGGTACCATCATTACGCTATAGCATATAATTTTATAAATGATCATTTGAGTTAACGGGGATAGAATTACTATTAAATCTTTTTTTTAATTTTGTGAGTTCATCGTGTATCAATCTGTAAAAAGTAGTTTTGTAATTTTTTTTAGATTTGCCAGTATTTCTGTGTTCTTTGGCAAACTTTTGAAATGGGCTGTACGAAGTAATTTTGACCCCCAACTCTATTTTCTTTTAAAAAAACATTTAGATAAAACACAATTTTACGACACCAGCACCATATTTCTCTTCGTCCTTCTCCAAGTCAATCAACTTGACGATTTGACTATTCGATTATTGGATTTTGATGCCGTGTTCTTAAGGAGTTTTTGTTTATTGATGTGTTTTTAAAATGCTTTTGTTTGAACTATACAGTTCTAAATTGTCTGAAACAGCCACTCGCTGTGACAGGAGACATTTTTTAAAAATACATAACATTTCCTTGATTCATCCCCAAGGGGAAATTAGTCTCTCTATGGAATACCAAGGGAAGACTAGAATAACCCAGGCGTCAGCGAGGGTGAGGACTTGCTCGAGTCCACACAGCACAGCGCGGGTGACCGAACTCGGTACCTTTTGCATACGAAGCAAAGACCGCACCAATGAGCCATGTTGCCCCTTATAGACATAATATTATGTTGCCAAATTGTTTTGTGACATTTTGTCTAACAAGCTGTTTATTGAGAAATTGTCATTTAGATTTTACGGAAAGTGTATTGCAAAGGACAAGCGTCTCATTGCTAATGTCATCGTAGTTTTATAGTCATTCGAAGATTAAGGTTGTTTTAAAAAAGCAAAATAGAAACTTGAGCTTTAATATAATGCAATATTTTTTAAATGTGCTCAAAGTGCTTTACAAGGAGTCCTTAGCCAACAGCAACACTTAACATGTAGGACGAGACATGGCGCCTGTTAGGCGATATTACAATTTCCTCGGACAGAGACAACGCTGTTAACGGCCAAATACTTATTTTACACCCCGAGTACTGTGAGAATATAATAATAATAATAATAATAATAATAATAATAATAATAATAATAATAATAATAATAATAATAATAATAATAATAATAATAATAATGATAATAAAAATAATAATAATAATAATAATAATAATAATAATAATAATAATAATAATAATAATAATAATAATAATAATAATAAATGGCATTTATATAGCGCTTTACCCCGTTGTCACAGGCTCTAAGCGCTTTACAGTGATATAAAACAAAACATATTACAGTGAGACAAGTGTGTAGGAAACGTGAGACGAATTCAATTTAACAACAACAAAATATGAAAATAATATTGCAACATTATGACGTTAAAAGATAAAACTTTAGGCGAGATTTGAACGTTGTCAACGAATCCGAGCATCTCACGTGTAATGGGAGAGAGTTCCAAAAATGGGGGGCCGAAAATTGAAAAGACTGTTCACCTATTTTACGCAATGGCTTAGGTTTGACAAGGATTGATCGGTCATTGCTTGACCTCAAGTTTCTATTGGGGCCATATATGTTTAGAAGGTCTTTAATATAGGAGGGACTGTTCGTGCTCAGGGATTTGTAGACAACAGTACAAATCTTATAGGCAACTCTTTTTTCCACAGGAAGCCAATGTAACTCACGGAGAAGAAGAGTTGCTGACGGGTATTTTTTGTTATTGCGTACAATGAGCCTGGCTGCGTTATTTTGAGCAACCTGAAGTTTGCTAATTTTGACTTTAGCTAAATTCGCCCAAAGGGAGTTACAATAGCCCAATTTAGATAAAACCAGGGAATTAATTAAAAGTTTTGTTATATGCTTCGGTATTAAATTACAAATTTTGCTTATTTTTTTCATTTCTATGTACATAGATTGTATGGTGTTATTCACATGGCTTGTCATGGAAAGATCTTTATCAATGATGATGCCAAGGTTTTTTGCTTTATTTGAAAATTCTATTGTGCTATTTCCGAGAGTAATAGGTGATTTATTTGCCTGTTTAAGGATACTCGGCCTTCCACACATTAAAATCTCAGTTTTACTATCATTTAATTTTAACTTATTGTGGTACATCCAAGATTTAATCTCATTAAAACAGCTCGTAATTCGTTGTATTAAGAACTGTAAATTACTAAGAGGTGCTGAATCATATATTTGCGTATCATCTGCATAAAAATGATAACTCAGATTGAATCTGGATATCACACTAGAAAGGGGCTGCATATATACAGTAAAAAGGACAGGGCCAAGAACAGAGCCTTGTGGCACTCCAAAATTTAGTAAAACTTGTTCTGACTGAACACCATTCACCACGACAGTCTGCCATCGATCCTGTAAATATGATGCAAACCATTTAAGGGCAATTCCTTTTATGCCGAACGTATTTTCTAGTCTTCTTAACAAAATGTCACGGTCAATGGTGTCAAAGGCAGCTGAAAGATCTAAAAGGCATAATACATTGATATTGTTAGCATCAGCATTACATAACAAGTCATTAACGATTTTAAGAAGCGCCGTTTTAGTACTGTGTTGATGTTTGTAGGCTGACTGAAAGGGTTGTTCCAAACTGTTGTTCTTAAGATGAGATGTTAATTGTGTAAGAACTACCTTCTCCAAAAGTTTGGACAAAAAAGGTAAATTTGATACAGGACGATAATTGTTTAATATATTGTGGTCCAGTGATGGTTTCTTCAGAAGTGGTTTGACGAGGGCACTTTTAAAGCACGATGGAACTTCGCCAGTCAGTATGGATGTATTTATGATTGATGTAATGGATGGTAATAATGTATCGATGGAGCTGGCCAAAAGCTGTGCTGGTAGGGGATCAAGGTCGCGGGATTTAATGGGGGCTTTTTTTATCAACTCGTTTATGAAACTAGGTGAAACTGGTTGGAACTTGTCTAAAGGGGTACCACAGAATGTATTTGTATCTATAAATGGTTCATGCCGATCTAGTTCTGAACGAATGTTATGGATTTTGTCTTTAAAAAAGTTGACAAATGTGTTTGGCAAGTCTCTTTGATTGGTTGTAGATGGTAATGAAGTGCATCTTTCACGTCCAAGTAGATCATTGCAGATGTTAAATAATTGTTTACAAGATTTAGAAGTTTCGAATTTTGAAAGAAAATACGTGGTCTTTGCCTTTTTTATTGTTATCTTTCAGGCACGAAATGCGTTCTTGAACATTTCACGATGAATCGTAAGGCCTGATGTTTTCAGCAGTCTTTCTGCTCTCCGACACTTCGTTTTAGCTTCTTTAACGTCCGACGTATACCACGGAGCATACTTGCGGTTGGTGACGGTCCTTGTTTGGAATGGCGCATGTTTGTCAAGCGTTTCGATGAGACAACTATTCCACTGGTCTGGAGAAATCATTGAATTTTTAGAAAGTTTTGTTTCTAAATCGCCTCTGAAATTGTCCAAATTAATGCCTTTAAGGACTCAATTATGCGCCGCTCCGAACTCGAACCCAGGACCTTCCGATCCGAAGGTGTCATACCACGAGTCCACATAGTCGTATCAGTGAAAGCGGCTTGAGACACTTCAAAACCAAATTGACGTTCTCTCTGTAGGTGACGTCCAATCAAGGGACGCTACTCTTCCGCTAATCTCATTCCCTATTTGAAATCATCATACAATGAACCGTACTCGTATCTGAATGCCATCATTACAAAACTCAAATTCATTTTCATTCCATGCACGGCGAATGCGCATTGATAACGTAATGCAGTTGCAAAATGACATCCTATCTTTAATGAGATTTAATAATGAGGCTTATTGTTTCCATTCTCTCTGTGTAATCAGTCAACTGTCGTACTTTGGACATACACTTGTTTAAAAATTTGGTCAGAAAACTCGTCCTTCAAAATATTATAATATCACAAAACTCTTAAACCTAGGACTCTAAGGGAGACCTCGCGAGTTCCCAGGTTTGATAGTTTTCGGTCATTTAAATCGATCGATATATGAGGGACGAGTTTCCAGGCCTAATTTTTAAATATGCGTTTATCCAAAGTGCGGCAGTTAACTGGTAAATTTCCAGCCTTTCCTCTTGCCTTTAAGCTGATGGATTGTTGAATGTTCTTTGATTGTAGAAATATTCAATGCATTGCATTGTTCCATTTAACGAAGGAAAAACATAGGATTATTGGATTTGTTTGCTTTTATCATTAATTTTCTCTTCCGTTATTGAAAGATCGGCTCCTTGGCATCATAACACATGTAAACAACAGACTTCAAATAGGCTTTTATTTTGCTTTGTCAGGTTGGCACGGCAAAATAAGGATTGATAGAAAGGATAATGAATAACATGGCAGATGCGAATCAATAATTGCTAGGATTAAAAGATAAAAACTTCAACAGTAAGAGTGTGCAGATAATAAGCGTGGTGTCCCTGTCGAATACTGATCTGAGCCCGATAATAGTGTCAGGAAAAAGTTTTTGTGATAGATTTCAAATCTATCTTAAATCATTTACGACCAGAATTAAATGATAATCACAGTTTTATGGATAAACCGACGTGTACTTATTTGCAGGTCTGATAACCCAATTCCTTATAGTGTCATTGTTGTAATGGAAATCTTTTAAAAAATGACGCAAATATTGTCCATTACAACAATGTTAAACTAGGCCCATACGTGAGTTCGGATGTCAGACCTGCATAACGTCGGAATTAACCTGTTGCTTTCACTTGACCATTGAATGATTTTTGATTAAACTTGGTAATTATTAAATTAATGTTTCCTTCTTGCTGCTTGCAAAATATCAAATGTTTCCAATTTCTACTTTGTATGATACTGAGTAGATAGTACTTTTTCTTATTTTTTTCTCTAGCTATAAAATGAAGAAATTAAGGAGCAAGCACCAGTCTCAGACAAAGAACTGAACAAGTGTAATGGTAGCACGTCTGACCGGGAATCAGAAGGTCTGAGGTTCGATCCCCAGTCGGCTGATTTTTTTGGGATTGTTTTTTCTTGTATTTTTCTTTCTTGCTTTGTCTGGCACCTTTAATAGTTCTATTTTAATTTAGAAACCCGCAAGATAATTATGTTGTTGAATTCTATAATTTGTATGCCGTGATCTTATTATAATTTAGATTAAGTAAAAAAAAAAAATGATGAAAAAATCGAGAATAATAATTTGATATATTGTGCGGCTATGTGGTCTTGTGGTATAGCACTCGCCTTCGGATCGGAAGGTCGTGGATTCGAGTCCCGCTCCGAGCGGCGTATAGTTGAATCCATGGAAAAAAGGCTCTTTACTCACATTCTCTCACCTTACTCAGAAGTAAAATGAGTACCTGACTGACCGTTAACAGTATTGCCTGACAGGCGTCATGTCTTGTCTTATATGATAAGTGTTGCTGTTGGCTAGGGGATTTTGTAAAGCACTTTGAGCAAGTTTAGTGGATATTGTGCTTTAATATATAATCAATGTTGAGAGTGCAGACAGTTGGATCGTTGACAATTAAAGCAACATCTTGATCTCTGCACTGTATTCTTTACATATATTTCTGTCGAGGCAGTGGAATGAAAGTCTGATCATATGAAATGAACAAAAAAATTGAGTTTTTATATTGAGCAATATCCACTAAACGTGCTCAAATCGCTTTACAAGGGATCCCTGGCCAACAGCAACACTTAACATGTAGGACGAGACATGACGCATGTAGGCGATATTACATTTTTACCGACATAGTCAACGCTGTTATCGGCCAGGTACTCATTTTACACCTGAATACAGCGAGAAAATGTGAGTAACGAGCCTTTTCCTAGGACTCAACTGTGCGCCGAGCGTTTCGAACCCAGGACCTCCCGATCCGAAAGCGAGTGTCATACCACTAGACCACATGGCGATATTACAATTTTTTTTGAAGGATGTTAGAAGAGCGATAATACAAAGATAGAACACAACGATCTATTTGCACTGCATCAAATGGATATTTGGTTACATATAACTTGCTGAAGGTATAAACAAGACATTGTTGTGCACATCGCACGTGTTGAAGTTGTGTAAATATGCAATACAATTGGCATATTTATGCCTTATTTCGGGGCGAAGTGGCCGAGTGGTTAAGTCAGTGGCGGTTCTAGCCTATTTATAGTGGTGGGGCAAAGATGATTCGGTCATATATATATATATATATATATATATATATATATATATATATATATATATATATATATATATATATATATATATATATATATTTTTTTTTTTTTTTTTTTTTTTTTTTTTGTTCACCTTAAAAAAAAATATTTCAACCACAAATAATCACATTCACAATGAAATGACAATACAGGTAGATTTTAATTATACCAAACGTAATCAAAAATGAATCACGAAAGAGAATACAACAAAAAAATAAAGCGAAGAGACATAATGCGACAACACCTTGACAATACAAGTCCATTTCGTTCACTCGAAAAATTTAAGAGATGCTTTAATCCCTCAACGGCGAGATTAATATTTCTGTTACATTACTGGTTTTCAGTAGTACGTAGTAACTGTAAAGTTTTAATCGAGAAGCAACAACAGCGATATGACGCGAGTTTGCATCATTTTTACTGCTCTCTTGGTGGTTAGAATGATTGTGCCGGTGGTGGTAGTGGTTGGAATAGTGGTAGCGGTGGTGGTGGTGGAAGAGGAGGAGGAGGAAGAGGAAGAGGAGACGGTGAGGGAGGATGTAATTATGGTCGTGGTTTTGGTGGTACTGTTGGTTAGAATGATAGTTGTGGAGACGATGACGGAAATTACATGATGATGTTGATATTGTTTTTATTGCTATTGTAGTACTTGTTGTTAATGTTAATGTTGTTGTTGTTGTTGTTGGTGGTGGTGGTGTTGTTGTTGTTGTTGTTGTTGTTGTTGTTGTTGTTGTTAATGATGATGATGATGATTATGATGACAACGACGATGTCGTCGACAATGATGATTACTATACGATAATACAAAGTTTATTCAATCTTAGGCTTTCGCCAATAAATCATACAATTTGATGACAACATACATGAAAGTGGAAAAAAATGATAAATGGAACCAAACAATGAACTGATACCATTAATAACCACACAAAAAAAAATTTAAAAAACAATCGTAATCCCACCAATACGTACAATAATAATAATAATAATGATAATAATAATAATAATAATAATAATAATAATAATAATAATAATAATAATAATAATAATAATAATAATAATAATAATAATCATAATGATAATGATAATAATAATAATAATTAATAATAATAATAATAATAATAATAATAATAATAATAATAATAATAATAATAATAATAATAATAATAATAATAATAATAATAATAATAATAATAATAATAATAATAATAACAAATGATAATAATAACAATAATAGTATTACCATCATCATTACTACCACCACCATCATTATTACGTTTACAATCAGTTTTTCTCGTTTTTTTAAAAATTTGATACCTATAATAGACGAAAATTCCGGTGATTTTGTTAAAGGGTAGTTAAAATATCTAGGATTTTATTAATCCTGAAAACTACGATTTTTATTTTCCTATTTCAAGTAGGCAGGTCTGCTATGACAAGTATCAGTTCCATAGTAAAAAAAAGACAAAAACAAAGTTTATTTAATCTTAGGCTGTCGCCAATAATTCATACAATACAATTAAGACAAAACAATGCTACCAATCTCTCCTCATGCATTCGTTAGACTATGACAATAACGACCGTGTTATCTTTACTCCTTACCCAACCAACCCCTAGCTTCCCGCCTCTTCATCACGAACTATCTAATGTATGTATTAGCTTCAGGACGGGCAAGTACGGAATCTGCCCACCCTTCCTTTAAACGTCTTTATTTCCTCTATAACTTAGTTAGAATTCAACTCTCTCTTTTCTCAGAAGAGTATTTCTCGTATACTAATTCAAGTGTTGAGAAAACCAAAATGGTGGTTGTATTTTATATATTTATTTAGTCTTGACTTTTGAATAAAAATGTTTTGTTTTATTAGAGGAAATACAATAGAAAATTACATTGTTTTGCAAAAATATTTAGTCTGGCAATAAAAATACAGCGGTAATTACTTTAAGAATTGGAAAAAAAAGAACTAACAAATTAATTTGTTAAAGAAAAACAAAACAAAAAAAAAACAAAAAATCAAATAAGAAAACAATTTAAATAAATGAGTTTTGAGAAGCACTAAGGAAAACGAGAAAAAAAAAGAAATAATTTAAATGGATAAACAAATATATAAAAACAACACAAGTTAATACTAAATTGATATATTAGTAAATTAATAAATTAAATTCAATACTGAAACCTTCCCAATATCATTACATCAATGGTACCAGCACAAGTAAGGCAATAAATAAGAAAAAGTATGTTTGCCAAAATCTCTATTTAATTTAGTGTTCACTGGTTTATAAGGTGGGCTCATTTGAATTAGCCCGACCTAGTGCTAGAGAGGCCAGACAGCAAAATCGGAGTTCACTGTCAGGCGACAAGACGATGAGATGACGATGTGGGCGGAGTGGAGTGGTTTGAGGGGGGGGGGGGGGGGTTGATAAAAAGAACAGGAGCGTATCCTGGTTTATGTATTACGGGGTGCATGGTGATTCGCAATCTATCAAAAAATACACACAAATTGATTTCAGTACGAAGTATCAAGTTTAAGTAATAACTTTTGAAATTATCTAATTTAAATTAGATTATTTCGGACCTAGTAATACAGCATATAACTTGAAAAAACAGGCTGGTATTTGCCCACCCTGCCCATTATTACCAGCCGTCCCTGGGTTAAGTCAACGTTACTTCATGCGCAAAGTCATGCTGCCATTTTTTAGAAATTCGGGGAATTCCAAGACTCAAAAAGAATCCTACGTTTTCTCTAATTCCATGGATGTTCTCACTTACCAATGACCCAACACTTTGACGCTGTCGGCGAGTTCATCCACTTTAAAGATTTTACTCTATGAAGATCAAAGAGGATCAATATCGCACTGACCGCACTCAGCCAGAAAGACAGAAATGGGAAAAACAGGCTGGAAATGAAGATGAAAAAAATATTGATTGAAGATTATGAAACATAATTCTGAAATACAATCAATAGAATCTTTGAAATTGATTTACGCGTTAAAAAAAATAATCAAGTTGTTGCCTTATTTTAAGCAATTCGCAAAATTCATTTTATTCATTCTTGGAGGACTGAAATATCCCAGACGTCAGCCGCAGTGCAGCGCCGTAAAATGAGAAAGCGATTTAAGCTTCCTGTTAAAGAAAAAAAACAATCAAACAAACAACAAAAGTAAAATGCCATAAAATTCCAAATAAAATACTTTCATAATTGTCTATTCTTGATGTAAAATGTCCCTCCTTGAGAAAAAAAAAAACAAACAAATATGCACATCAATAAATATATAAAAGGAACAAAACACCCCACCTATCCCTATAACAAAACCCGACGTGCACTTATGTGCAGGTCTAATAACACATAGGCTTATTTTTGTAATGGGAATATATACTTGCGATCAAGAGAAAGTATTCACATTTAAAATCGTCTTTACTTTTTTACCCGTTGGAGTAGACATCGTGCTAACATCGCGTAGATTGATGGATGGTATCTTGCATTGTGTTTTCCTGCCTTGAAAATGTTTCAAGACGACACGAATGGTAAAAAAAAAAATCTACACACTTCCTGTCCAGAGTAAGGGGCTAAAAGGTCAGTTTAGCACGTGCGCGACGTGGTGTCGCGAATTTCAAGTCAAAAACAAAAACATCAACTATCGGTAAACAGAAAGTATAATGGTAAACAACTCAGTGGAAAATCATTCGCCTACGCCAACGGATAAAAAAGTAACGACGATTTTAAATATGTATGCTTTCTTTTGATCGCAAATATATAAAAAAAATGACGCAAAATATTGCCCATTACAACAATGTTAAACTAGGCCCATTATTACGTTCGGATGTCAGACCTGCATATATGTACATGTCGACAAAATCAAAAATTTTAAACAAAGATAATACCATCATGAGATTTTGAATCTAAAGTAATTATCAGAATTGCCCGATGGAAAGTGTCCCATGCCATGATATGTTGATGTTAAATAAAGCGTATATTATCATCACTAAGTCTTTTAAAGGAAATTCTTCTTCTTCTTCTTCTTCTTCTTCTTCTTCTTCTTCTTCTTTTATTATTATTATTATTATTATTATTATTATTATTATTATTATTATTATTATTATTATTATTATTATTATTATTATTATTATTATTATTATTATTATTATTATTATTATCATTATTATTATTATTATTATTATTATTCCTCCTCCTCCTCCTCCTCCTCCTCCTCCTCCTCCTCCTCCTCCTCCTGCTCCTCCTCCTCCTCCACCACCACCTTCTCCTCCTCCACCACCGCCTCCTCCTCCTCCTCCTCCCCCTCCTCCTCCTCCTCCTCCAGAATTACCCGAATGAAAGTGCCCCATGCCATGGTGAATAAAGCGTATAGATAGTATGCAGATGACGTCACTCAGGCCTTTGTTTTTGTTTTTGCCATCCGCGTTTGTGAGTTGTTCTCACTAAACTGTATTAACTAGACTATAAAAGTTCATGGTTACACAGAGTTTGTGTGTTGGTCCGTTCTACTTCCGGATGGCAATGTTGTGAACTCCTTGGCCAAGCGCATTCTATCTATATTATCATGACTAAGGCTTTTAAAGGAAATTCTTCTTCTTCTTCTTCTTCTTCTTCTTCTTCTTCTTCTTCTTCTTCTTCTTCTTCTTCTTCTTCTTCTTCTTCCTCCGCCTCCTCCTCCTCCTCTTCTTCTTTTTCTCTTCTTCTTCTCTTCTTCTTCTTCTTCTTCTTCTTCTCTTCTTCTTCTTCTTCTTCTTCTTCCTTCTTCTTCTTCTTCTTCTTCTTTCTTCTTCTTTTCTTCTTTTTTGCGTTCTCTCGAAAGAGATCAAAGCTGGATCCCATGTTGGTGACGAATTCGACAGTTCTCCAAAGGTCATCGACATTGTCAGAGGGTTTTGCTGTGATCTGCACATGAGCCTCGGGGCGTGTCAGCATCTATTTCTATCTAATATATTTGATATACATCCGCTTTAGCAAATGAACCTAATACATTCTAAAATAGTAGGGTAAGTTTTGCTTGAAGCTAGGAAATGTTTAAATACTAAAGAAAATAGGAAAAGGGAAAGGCGAAGGCAGTAAACAGTACAAACAATATCCCTTTCAGATAGAAATATTTAAAAATAATTTACAAAAAAATTCCATTTGGATGAATAAAGTACATTATTATTATTACGCAAAACAAACTTTTTAAAAAATCGGTAAAAATAAAAAAAAATGCAGGGAGAATTATTGCAAACGATATATTTTTGTGTTCCCTGGTCGGTTGAACATCAATATGTCTGAGATGAGTGCCTCGGAAATGTTATAGATAGAATAAAGTTGACGTCACTCAGGCCTTTATTATTGTTTTTTTTGCCATCCACGTATCCAGACTATAAAGTTCATAGTTCTACATAGTTTGGTGTGTTGGTCCGTTATACTTCCGGATGGCAATGTTGTGACCTTCTAAACTTCTTAGCTAAGGAATGTTAATGGCGGGTCAGTGAGTTCAGATATGAACATTTTCTAGAATTACATTTCTATTGGTCTGTATTGTTGATGCCCCCTCACCCACTACCACCAACATAAAAATATGATTAATTTTTTCATTTCGCACGTGCTGATTATATATTTAAATCATATTACCAGAGTACGACAGAACAGTACATAAACGATAAATAGAACAAAATTAATACATTTTATTCAAAGAATATCCTTAGGCTTGTGATCTAGTAGTATGCCACTCGTCTTGCGAGTAATCGGCCCTTTACATATATTTTCTCTCCTTACCCAGGTGTAAAATGAGTACGTCATCGATGTTAGAGTTACTCTGTTTAAAAATGAATATGGCCTAACGGGCTGAATGTCTCGTCATGCATGTTAAGTGTTATTATTATTATTATTATTATTATTATTATTATTATTATTATTAACTAAGGTTTGTTTTGTTTTTTTACAAAAATTCCAATTCACCTGCAAAAGATGTTGATCTGACACAAGCCTGTGAGGATGTAGACGGGGACGCCTTTCTGAAATAACCAATTGACCATAAGCGTGGACAAGAATCCAATTGAAGAAATGCAAGTACCCACTAAAAAATGGGAAAAGAATTTCTTCTTCAGACGTGTCTGTGTCAAAACAACGGTGGTGAAAATAGATCCAAAAATGCCTGTTGATGACATCAAAAAAACGTTTATTTTAGGCAATTGCCAATGTAACTCATACAAGAATATATTTTCATCAACAAATCAGATAAGTAAAATCAATAATAAAGCAAGGCAAACAATGAAAATACAGTACTAATAACAGCTATAATAATAATAATAATAATAATAATAATAATAATAATAATAATAATAATAATAATAATAATAATAATGATAATAATAATAATAATAATAATAATAATAATAATAATAATAATAATAATAATAATAATAATAATAATAATAATAACAATAATAAAAACAATAATAATAATAATAATAATAATAATAATAATAATAATAATAATAATAATAATAATAGTGATAATAATGATAATAATAATAATAATAATAATAATAATAATAATAATAATAATAATAATAATAATAATAATAATAATAATAATAATAATAATAATAATAATAATAATAATAATAATAATAATAAAGAGGATTTTTTTTTAAATTAAAGAGCAACCGGCACAAACAAATCGTACCATCGTTAACTTATAGCCTGACGCTGACCAAAAAAATGACGTCAAAATGCCAGTCTTTGGCCACAAACGAAAACAAATCGTGAGTTGTTCAGCCAATGGGACCACTTGTTTCCATGAGCAGTTCTAATCACAACTCACTAGGCGGTGCAAAAACCAAATAATGACGTCAAAATGCCAGTCTTTTTGGGTTTCAGTGTCAGGCTATAACCTAACGATGGCTACGAACAAACACGATCCAACCAATGTCAAATACTTTCTGTGTCCTTTTAATGAAGTTTGATATCCTGCAAAACTTCATCTGTTTCCTAATGTTTTTTTTTTCATTTCCTGAACTTAGTCATCCTGCTCTTTTTCCATCTCATTCTTCTGTTTCGCCTCGTCTTTATCTTATTATTATTATTATTATTATTATTATTATTATTATTATTATTATTATTATTATTATTATTATTATTATTATTATTATTATTGTCATTATCCTTATTATTACCTTATCATCATCATCATCATTATCATCATCATCATCATCACCATCATCATCATCACCGTTATCATCATCACCATCATCATCATCATCATCATCATCATCATCATCATCATCATCATCATCATCATCTTGATTAATAAAGAAAAAAATTTCGAATAAAATCTTACTTCACAATTTGCATTAAACTCATAATATGACAACATTAAAATCATTCCTTTTTACCTCACACAGAGTCTGATTGTATAGATAGTATGCCATTGACGTCGTTCAGGTCTTTGTTATTGCTTTTTGCCATCCGCGATTATGAGTAATTTTCACTAAACTGTATTAACCAGACTATAAACGTTCAAGGTTACACATAGTTTTGTGTGATGGTCAATTATAATTCCGGATGGCAATGTTGTGAGCTTCTTAGACAAGCGCATACTATTTATACCAACCGAATGGAAGACATGACTTTGTTTACGTCTAGAACTCATTCGTGTAAAGGTAACATTGGAGTGACCCGACACATTAACGCCCATCAGTTCGTCGCTATCGTTATGTTATAGATAGAATGCGCTTGGCCAAGGAGTTCACAACATTGCCATCCGGAAGTATAACGGACCAACACACAAACTCTGTGTAACCATGAACTTTTATAGTCTGGTTAATACAGTTTAGTGAGAACAACTCACAAAGGCGGATGGCAAAAACAATAACAAAGGCCTGAGTGACGTCATCTGCATACTATCTATAGCCTGACACTGAAATCCAAAAGGACTGGCAGTTTGCCGTAATTATTTGGTTTTTGCACCGCCTAGTGAGTTGTCGTTAGTAGAGCTCATGGAAACAAGTCATTTCATTGGTTGAACTATTGAATACAACTCACGGTTTGTTTTCTTTTGTGGCAAAAGACTGGCATTTTGACGTCATTTTTTGGCCAGTGTCAGGCCATAACTTTACGAAGGCCACGATCAGTGTGCTGAATGAATGTCATAAAATTGAGTTACATTTAATTGACACGTCACGTACTGGCTCTATAGAATTATGTGTCACAGACAAAGAAGTCCTTTGAAAAAAAAAAAGATTCACTCAATTATACGACAATTAGCACACTGATTACTATGCACATGTTGGGACAATTACCCCGTTAACTTTGATTATTGCCTATGTTCATGTCTCTGTTCTCTTTGATATTGGAAGTATGGGGTTAAAACTCACCATTCGGACGACAACCTCACTCGGATTAGGTAATAATATTATAAAACCCCTCTTCTGCTGGTCTTAATAAATAGACCAGTCAAAAACAATGCACATTGACCGTTAACCTTCACCTCACACAGAACTGAACTTATATTGGGTTGTGTCACCATAACGAATTACGTCACTTAACTCTATCCTTACTAGCCATTTTCAGGATTTTCCCCAGAACTTTATACCTAACACAAAAATAGACTTCTTATCACTCTGACATAATAGCAGTAAGTCCTTGCGATAAATAATTTCTTTAGAAAGACATGCTCTACAACACGCTGTTCATTTTCTTTATTTTTTCTTTTTGATGTTCAAAAGAAATTTGAATAAGAAATATGTTGTTTGTATCGAAACGAATGTGGTGATTTTCCTATAGTTGGTAAGGAGAGTGTTAAGTAATTAAAACAAAGGGGAGTAATACGTGTGATTATTTTTGGACACTTTAAATTAAACTATAATCTAGATACTTCTAATCTCGACTTACTTGAAAATTATATTAACTCTTCTCTTATTTTCATACTTTCACTATGATTTTATGGGAAATTGTACAATTGGGGTGTTATAATACCGTTTTTGACCAATATTGAATATTTTGTAATATCTCGGAGATAGCCATCCTAAGGTTGGACTCATCCCTCAGTCAGAAAATCCAATAAAAGGTAAAACATCTGTGTATTGCATGTTTGTAAGTCTCTGTTATCTTTGATTGAAAAGTTTATATTATGTTGAAAATAGTGTCAAACAAAACGTGTAAACGTTTACTCACCTACGTAGACGAGTATGGGAACGAGGTATGTTTCCACGCATGCAATCATGAGCAAGAAATTTGTATAGTCTTTTGTCCCTTGATCTAACACGGTTAAATTCATTTTCCAACGTGTCTGAAGACAAAGAATAAAAATGTTGAATATAATAATTCAAGGCTCACCTTTTATTGTTAAACAATCTGAAAGAACGTTTTGAGGGATAGTTAGATATAGGAGGCAAAAGTCGTGGCAATCTACCTTCATCTCTTCGGGTTCAAAATTCCTTGGAAGTGTAGATTACACATTGAATCAAAAGGTTGCATAACTATTTTAGTAGCAGGGTGTATAGACAGATTCATATGATTACGCGGCGTAAAAGAGCGAGGATGGATGGTCTTTGTTGACGAAAAGAATTTATTTAGTCTAGAAAATATAGGATGGCATCACTATAAACCAGAGGATTAGTTGAACATTTGTGTTTCCCAGCCGTCCGCTAATAGTCTACCTCCATTACAATTTCCTTAAGGAGAGAAAGAGAGAGAGAGAGAGAGAGAGAGAGAGAGAGAGAGAAAGAGAGAGAGAGAGAGAGAGATCAGAGAGAGAGAGAGAGGGGGGGGAGAGAAAAAGAGATAGAGATAGATAGATATTAGATAGATAGATAGATAGATAGATAGATAGATAAGATATATATATATATATATATATAATATATATATATATATATATATATATATATATATATATATATAGAGAGAGAGAGAGAGAGAGAGAGAGAGAGAGAGAGAGAGCTGATTCAATATTTAGAGCATCGAGACCAATCAAGTCCGGCTTGTTCTGGTTTGAATGGCCAGGATTTGAGCCCAAATTCCCTTAAAAAAGAACCTTTTTTCTCAATAAGACCAATTTATTCATTTTTTTTAAACAGATGGAAATGCGACACTGAAGAAAGAATTCGGTGAAGACAATAAAAAAAAAAGAAAGAAAACAAAACAAAAAAGTAAATCTCTCTTGAAACGTACAGTCGATTTAGCTGCTCGGGCGTAAAATGGAGCTCTGAGGAATTTGCCATCATTGAATTAAAAACCCCAGCAATCAGTAAATTGGTTTGCTGGAGTATGGAATGACTCGTTTTTAAAGATGTAGGGGTTTATCGTTCAGGCTTGACTAAGACGCTAAAACCAAATGGTTCACCGAGTTTTCCGTAAAGTGAGTTTTCCAAATTACTGAATACAAAAATAAAAATTATCTGGAGCCTAATCCAACTATTAGGATTGTATCCAACGTGCTCTTATTTGCAGGTCTGATGGTTATGGAAATACTCTTTGAACAACGCAAAATATTTCCATAACAATAATGTTAAAGCAAGCCCATAACTGCGTTCGGTTATCAGACCTGCAAATGCGTGCACCTCAATTGTACCCCCAATTGTCTATCACCTCTAATGTATATCAAATATGTGAATGGTTTTTAAGAAGTTGGGCCATTTCGATCTAAATAGAAAAGCTCATCTCTAAACGGTCACTAATATGTATTTTTAATAGGGTGATTTCTGTTTCATCCCCATGAACCACGCGTTTCAATTATCTACGTTTGTGTTTGAGTTAAGATTGTTTTGGCAGGTTAAATTTGTGAGTATTGGACTGCTATGCATACCATTTATAGATATTTGTTTTGTATGAGGTGAGGACAAATCACATCTCTGGCTGGCAAAGACTGATACATAAATAACAAGTGTCGAGTAAAATAAATGAATCCACTTCCACTACCGCGACCTAATCAACTGTCGTAACAACTAATCCATTGAAACTTCACTCCAAGGAAATTATAGCGAGAATTTCTTGTCTAAAACCAATGCCGAAAGCAATATTTACCTGAATTAAAAAAATTAAAAACAGACGATAAAACATAGAACGAGGAAGAACACGATTTTATAATTAAAGTTTCCAGTGTTGTTGATTTATTGTTGACATCCCCGTATTTGACATCAGACTTCAAATCTTTTATTCCATAATATCATTTCCTTGACAAAACTCGACAAAAATATTGTTTGTCTTTCATTTTGATCAGAAAAAACTGTACTTGTGGCTATGTGGTCATGTGGTATGACACTTGCCTTCGAATCGGAAGGTCCTGGCTTCGAATCCTGTTCTGGGCAGTGCATAGATGAGTCTTTAGAAAAGGATTTCTATTCACTTCCTCTCACCTTTCTCAGAAGTAAAATGACTACCTGATCGTTAACAACTTTGCCTCTGGAGGAAATAATTTTAATATCGCCTAACAGGAGTCATGTCTCGTCCTACATATCAAGTGTTGCTATTGCCTAGTATGTAACCCCTTGTAAAGTACTTTGAGCAGGTTTAGTGGATATTGCGCTTGGTTTACACACAAAAAAAGCAATATCCACTAACACGCTCAAAGCGCTTTACAGGGGATTCCTGATCAACAGCAACACTTAACATGCAGGACATTACATGAGGCCTGTTAGACAATATTTCATTTTTTTCTCCCGGATAATGATGACAACGCTGTTAAAGATGAATATCATCTTAGAAAGATCTGAAAATCGCGACTCTGCCATCTGCGGGAGTAATTTTTACTCGAAATATCGGTCCTTTAAAACTACCGGTATTTTCTTCATAATTAAACTAGAAATATATTTCTTGCACAGTTTAAAAGTGCTATTCTTCTTCTTCTTCTTTCTTTGATTAGCGATGCTTGAAATAAATGCTTCATTGGTTCACGGAAATTACGATGTTTTGATTGCCAAAATCCCTTTGGCACCCTCCATTGAGGCTGAATTACGCCAATGATTGGATTTATTCACATTTGGTACCAAAATGATGGCGAAAGAAAAATCTTTCTTTTGGTATAATTTTCAATTATGTTGCAGTAGTTAAGCTTTAAAATTATTTTTTTAAAAAATGAAATCCAAGGAAAAAGAACAACTTATTATTTTCTGTAATAAAGCCAAAAGCCACCCAAAGCCGTCACATCCTTTTGCATGTTGTCACAATTACATATTTAGCATTTGGTTGAATAAATGCAGAATTCTTTTTCCGTGTAAAATTTTTAATTACGTTGTAAAGTTTGTAAATTAAAAGAAAAACAACAAATAATGATGACTCCACTTTCGTCCAGACGCCCCTTGGGCAGTTTTTAAAATGATTGCATATATTGAATATTTACATGCCCTATTATATTCCTTAGTTCATATTTAATATCCAAAAGAAATAATAGATTTTCTGTCTGCATTTCTAATATCATTAAAACCAATTCAACCCATATATAGAGAACATATCGCAGACTTTGTCGTAAACAGATTTAGGATCAGTAATGGATTTTGAACGTGTCACATTTTAATAAGCTTGATGAAAGTTGAAAATTAAGGTGAGGTTAAAGGATGAATTTTAAGCGAGACTACGGCAAAATGGAATACATTATTTGCCTTTGGACGGAAAATAGGAAGCTTTATCTTACAATCATGATTTTCAGATGAAGTCGAGACTTTTTTATGTCCCCCGTGTCCTCCCAGCAGTGATTGGGTAGCTGGGTATGTTCGACTTCGTGGAAAGTTCTTTGAGATTAGCGTGCTATCCAAAGGGTAGCAAACAATTGCTATTGTTATAGAAACTGGGATGAGCTTCAGCATAATAGCTTTGAACGACTATTTTTTATTTTCAAATAAATTAGAGCTTTTATCTTGTGCAATATTAACTATAAGTGCTCAAAGCAGTTTATTAGAGCCCCAAGCCAACAGCAACACTAAATATTATTGAAGACAAGACCTTCAACTGGTAATACTCTATTACAATTTTTTTCAACATTGCCAACACTGTTGCCGACCAGATAATCAATTTACACCTGAGTAGGGTGAGAAAATGTAACGAAAAAGATTTTTTCAAGATTTTATTTTGTGCAACTCACAGTCGGACTCGAACCGATGACTCACAGGTCGCAATCCAAATCTAATGCTACTGGACAACTAAGCTACATTAAATTTTGCATCATTTCATTGGAGACATTACAATATGTCTTCTGAATGTAAATCTGGGGAGTGAGTTGAAAAGAAGCAATCAGGTTGTCATTAGAACAACGGTACAAAAAGATAACCCCCAAAAATATCCAAAGATGAAAAAGAGATTACAAATTAAGTTGGTTTTTTTTTTTTAACAGAAAGTTGTATTCTGAAAAATTGATTTTTTAAAACCGTTTTGCGTGGAATCACAAGATAGGTGGTCGGGTTAGAAATATTGTTTCACTCGTCACTACCGTCATAGAGAAATTTTCAGAAGTCTCCGCGTCTCTGTCCCAAACACGAGCCAAAACCAACGTGTTCTTATTTGCAGGTCTGATAACCCAATAAATTGTTATAAGTTCATTGTTGAAATCGAATTACTCTCGAACCAACGCAAAATTTTGTCCATTTCAACAATGTGAACAAAAGCCTATATCTAGATAATTGCGTTCGGTTAATAGACTTGCTAATATGACAAAGAAGTGGTGACGTCACATCTTCAAATCTTCCGGTTTCAAACTCCTTGGAAATGTGTATGTAACCAGTCCTTTGGAGGACTAATAATGAATAAGTTTCACATTGAATGACAAGGGGCATGTGCGGCTATATGGTCTAGTGGTATGACACTCGCTTTCGGATCGGAAGGTCCTGGGTTCGAGCCTCGCCTTCGGCGCATAGTTGAGTTCTTGGAAAAGGCTCTTTACTCACATTCTCTCACCGTACTCAGGTGTAATATGAGTACCTGGCCGTTAACAGCGTTGTCTTTGTCCGAAAAATTATAATACCGCCTAACAGGCGTCATGTCCCGTCCTACATGTTAAATGCCACTGTTGACCAGGGACCCCATTGCAAAACGCTTTGAGCACATTTAGTGGATATTGCGCTTTATAAAGCTCAATTTCTTTTTTTTAAAAAGGGGAATACTATTTTAGTTACAGGGTGCATAGGAAGATTCTTAGGACTACGGGTCGAGGGGGGGGGGGGGTAATCCTTCTTTACGACTAGCACATTTAGGGTAGAACATCAGATACTATCACTCTGAAACCAGAAGATCCATTACACAGAGTGTGTATCCAGTCCCTGGAAGAGTGGTTTTACACTTTTAATGATCTTTGAACCAGTTTTTTGACATCAAACTTTGGTTTCTTATAATGTATGTGCACATAGGATACAACCCATAAGGGCTCGATTGGCGAAGGATATGATAAGATATACTTTATTGATCCTCGTATGGAAATTATAGGGAGACTTGGATGATCCAAATAACCCCAAAACGGTGTTTCTCTATAGAAGGAACACAGTTGACACCACTCAACTCTTTGTCATCACTTTTCGACAGTCTGTCAGTGATTTGTTATCACTAAATTATATGAATCAGACTGTAAACGTTAAGGCTACTCACGGTTTTATGCGCTGTTATGTTTAATTTGGCCGGCGGATGTTGTGATTATTTTAGTTAAACGCATAGCATAAAAAGTCACCACAGTCATCACTACGAGCGGCTGGGTACAACCGTGACCTTCGTAAAGTTATGGCCTGACACTGAACAAAAAATTGACGTCAAAATGCCAGTCTTTTGCCACAAAAGAAAACAAATCGTGAGTTGTATTCAATAGTTCAACCAATGAAATAAACTTTTTTCCATGAGCACTACTAACGACAACTCACTAGGCAGTGCAAAAACCAAATAATGACGTCAAAATGCCAGTCCTTTTGGATTTCAGTGTCAGGCTATAGATAGTATGCAGATGACGTCACTCAGGCCTTTGTTTTTGTTTTTGCCATCCGCGTTTGTGAGTTGTTCTCACTAAACTGTATTAACAAGACTATAAAAGTTCATGGTTACACAGAGTTTGTGTGTTGGTCCGTTATACTTCCGGATGGCAATGTTGTGAACTCCTTGGCCAAGCACATTCTATCTATAGATAGTTCGAAGATGACGTCACTTAAGTCTTTGTTATTGTTTTTATTTTGCCATCCACGTTTATGAGTAATGCTCACTGAACTGTATTAACCTGACTATAAACGTTCATGGATACACACAGTTTTGTGTGTTGGTCCGTTATACTTCCGGATGGCAATGTTATGAGCTTCTCAGCCAAGCGCATACTGTCTATAGCATAACGATGGCTACGGTACAACTCTCTTGTTATTAAACATTCAGTTTCTCATGCTGCCACATTGTAGGAATGAATCTTAAATCCTGCTTTTTAAAATATTGGCGTCATATTATTGTCTTTGTAGTCCCTGATCATCTACCCGTTGTCATCGTTTACTTTTAGATAGTTCGAAGTTGACGTCACTCATGTCTTTGTTATTGTTTTTTTTTGCCATCCGCGTTTATGAGTAATTCTCACTAAACTGTATTAAACAGACTATAAACGTTCATGGTTACACACCGTTTTGTGTGTTAGCCAGTTATATTTCAGGATGGCAATGTTGTGAACTCTTTAGCCAAGCGCATACTATCGGTAGCCTCGCACTTGAACCCTCTAAGACTAAAAGTTTCACGTCATTTTTTAGGTTTGTGTAGCATCTAGTGAGTTGTCGATAGTGGAGCTCAAGGAAACAAGTGATTCTACTGGTTGAATATTGAATACAACTCATGATTTGTTTTCTTTTGTGGCCAAAGACTTGATTTTTGACGTCATTTTTTTGGTCAGTGTCAGGCTATAAGTTAACGATGGCTACGATCTACCACACTACACAAATAAACAAACCATTTGACTTCCTTGATTTATGCACAATATCAAATAGAATGGAGACTAATTTAATTAATTATGGCAGATAACGTAGACATTTTGTGTTTACCTTTTGTCAACAATATACGATGAATAAATCATTAACGGCGAATGTATATTCAAGAAACTTATATTTTTCCACATAGGAAACAAAAGTATGATGTCAAAAACTGATTCATATCTCATTGGAAGTGTGAAACCACTCTTCCAGAGGACTAAATACATACCTTGTGTAAATGATCTTCTGGCTTCACAGTGATGGCATCGTATTTTCTAGACTAACTATATGCTGGTCGTCAATAAAGATCATCCATCCTCGCTCTTACACGTCCCGTCGTAACCCTTCGAACATGCCTAAACATCCTACTACTAAAATAGTGACGTAACCTTTCCATTATTGGTCCATACACACTTCCCAGGATTTTGGAACCGTAAAAGTAAAAGGTGTAACGTCAAAACTTTTCCTCCCTATTACTATTGAATATTACTGGGAATATAAAGAAAATGAAATGGTATTAGTTTATGCACATCAGACGGCCAGAATGCTATTCACGATCCCTGTAGTTTGTATCATATCCGACACGAAGGTTGTTAAAACGCTATTTTGCAAGATCAGACAATCAAAGATCTTGAAAACATCGTGATATATTGTGTCCGACAGAAAAGAGTTGGAATAACATCAATAATATACGAGAAGCTGACTTCCAAAACATGCTAAGTTCCATTTTTATAATTTTTAAGAAAACTGCAATTTCGTGTCATATATTTAGTGACTTACAACAGGAAAATACTTGTCTTGTGTGCCTCATAAAATGAGTATACTAAAACTCCACAGTTTCTCTGGTGATTCTATGAATTCCACAAAATTGCTTGAGATTGTTAACTCATTGTCTATCAGGAAGTGACTTAGGACGTTTTGAAAGCCTCCTACTGATATAAATCTGCCCAGACGGAACAATCCGAAAACAATTCATCGGAGTGTTATATGCCAAGTCGAGTTAGTCATAAAAACATCATTTGTCCTGTCCTGTAACGCAAATTGTGCTATTTATATATAAATTTAAAGAGTTCTCGCGCACCATATTTCCTCGCATTGGCATTTCTCGGTGAAATATTCATAGAGAGGATGCGATTGATGTCATTAATAAGAAATCCAATGATTAAAACGTGCCAGAAGACAACAGACAAAAACAAAAAACTTTTTGGCGATGAGGATTCGAACCCACGACAATATTGCTACGACAACCCCGCCTGGCCGCGAGAGGGACGTTATGCAATCGAGGCCGTCCATCACTCAAAAACAAAATGATTTAGCTTTGTTGTAATGGACAATATTTTGAGTCGTTTTGAGATTATTCCCATTACAACAATGACCCCATAACAATTTGAGGTTATCAGACCTGCAAAGAAGAACACGTTGGATGCGGTCTAACGAGAATGATGTATTGGTGGAAAGGCAGCATAATCCTCGAATACAACAGAAAAAGAGAAAGGAAATGTGTATTACGTCGTCTTACCTGAATCATTTGACAAGACGCCAAATCCCGACAGCACATGGCGAGTCGCCAGAAATATCAAAGTAATGTCAATGCTTCAATAATTACTATTTAACACATCCTTTGTTTCATCATCAAAATCACTGTTCAGGAAGGATTAGAAAGTACATAATATTATATCTTCCTTGTCCAGTGGATCTCTTATCCGTGTCTTTTTTCACAAGATAACCACGTTCATCTGAAAGAGTAGAGAAAGAGCAGAATGAGAATGAGGATGGTTTCATTGAACCTTATCCAAACATCGATCGATTTAAATGATCCTAATCTTGGCAAAAAAAACCCCTCAAACCAAGCAGTTCCTTGAAGACCTCTCGAGGTCCCAGGTTTGAGAGAATTTGCCCAGATAAGGATAATTTAAATCGATCGATGTGTGAAGGAGTTTTCTGGATAAACTTTTAAATACACATTTTTCCAGAGTATGAGAGTTAACTTATTGATTCTCAAACAATGTAGATCGTTTTTCACAGATCTGGAGAACACGTCGGGAATGTTACGGCCAAAATCAATGACGCTGCGGTAGATGTCTAGATGTAGCTTTAAATTAGCAATGTCTGTTTTGTAAACTAGCCAGCTAATTGTGAAAAGTCAACCCCGACGCAACTGTCAAGCCGAGTGTTGAGTTATTAAAACCAACAAATGAAGTCTGGGATTCTAATGAATGTCTGAATATGTGTGAAAGTGAGTGCTAGACAAAGGTGAAAGAAAAGTTCAAGAGAAAGGTCATCTGAAAAAAGACGCCTTTCTAAACTGTGGATCAAATCTCAGACCTCCTGATTATCGGGCAAACGTTTTACTGCCACGCTAAAGATGTTACAAAGACCATTTTTCTTGCGTTTTTTTTCTTTCGTTCTGCCTTGTTTGGCACTGACACATTTATACCCTTTTTAAATCTTGAATCAGAACCCGCTTCCTATTTATTAACTCGGGTATTTGGCAGTGAAAAAGACGAAAAGAAATAGACTGGTTATCTGTTTGAAGATATCAAATTAAGAAATTAAGGAGCAGGCACCCGTGTAAGATAAATACTTAACAAGTGTGTATGAGGGGTGCTAAAGGTGACAAAGCAAGAAAGAAAAATACAAGAAAAAGAAAACATCCCGAAAAATCAGTAGGCATTGACTGAGTTTTTGGGAATTTATCATGCAAAGCATTTATTAAAACCAAAATAATGAAGAAAAATACTAATGGTTTGGGATATAGCAGTGATTTGATGGTGAACCTAATCAGTTAGGTGCAGTACTCTGGGGAAACACGTATTTAATCATCTATCTAGAAGACTCGACCTTCAAATATCGATCGATTTAAATTACCCTGGGGGGGGGGGGGGGGGGGGAGGGGTCCCGATAGATCAGTTGGTAGAGCACTCGCTTCACAAGCAAAGAGGCCGAGATTGATCACAGGTGCAGTCGAGGTTGTTTTTTTTCTGAACGCCCCCCCCCCCCCCCACCCCACTGTCCATCCAGCAGTGATTGGGTAGCTGTGTCTGTTAAATCGGGTACGAAACAAAGCCACGATAATCCTATTGATTTAAACATTATTGTATAATTGATATGTTTACTTATTTCTTAAATACCGTACTTAATAAATAAAACAGTGATATTTACCGAAAATTGTCAAATTCACAATTAATGTTGGTTATATAGCTTTGTTTATCGATATATGAATTGCTATTTATAGAGTATATTATTTGTATAGTCCGTTTTATAATTTAGATCCAAGCTTAGAGAATTCTCTAGAACTGTCTGATGTATGTCACTGATGTTTGCATGTCTATTCCATATAGGTACCCTTGAATAAACAAAAATTATTGCTCTCACTCTTTAAATGCGTAGATTAACAATTTTGCTTATTTGGGCTATATAAAAAATGTCAAAGAATATTAACTTTAACATTCAGGAGCGTTAAAGTACAATGACATGACACAAAACGGTCATATATTCAAAATCAGTGGCGTCAAGTTGCAAAAATACCTATGTGTACATATTATATGCACGTATACCGTTTCCCCTTTTGTTCTAAACCCAACCAATTGCATGCTATATTTATATTTTAATGCAATTGTTGAACTTTGTGCGGGAATGGGACTGCCTACGGCCCATTAAAAGGTTTGATGGTAATTTTGAGGATTTTTATCTTGACTTATTCAAAATTATTATAAAAGTTGCTCCATTTTACGTTTTTTTTTTTTTTTTTGTTGAAAATATCAAAGTAAGAAACTAAGAAAAGGCACTGGTGTAAGATAAAGAACTGAACAAGTGTATGAAAGGTGTCAGACAAAGCAAGAGAGAAAATTACAAGACAAAAAAAATCCCGAAAAATCAGTTGACCTCGACTGGGGATCGAAACTCAGACCTTCTGATTACCAGTACGACATGCTACCATTACACCACAAAGGCTCCCAAAATCGATCTATCAAAACTACCCTTATCATATCCACCCAGCAGTGATTGGGTAGCTGGCTATGTTAGATATGGCGGAAAGTACTTGCGATAGACTATCCAAACGAATGCAAACATTCACGCTATAGAAACCGAAGTAAACTCTGGCTCCATTGGCCTAAAGGCATGAGAAAGACTACTTTTTAAATCTTGTTAAACACTCTTAAACCTGAAAGTGTGAATGTTTTTAAAGAGATGATGGTCATTTTAATCTATCGCTATTTGAAGTTTTCAAGGTAATTTTTGTTTAATGTGTTGGTTTCATTTTTACAGTAAAGCAGTGGAATTAAAATATAATATTTCATTGGCAGTTCTTTACAATCGTCTTCATTCAAACAAATAATACTATGTCAAACTAGGTCAAACACTCAGAGCAGCCACTAAAGAGAGCAAATTACTTCCCCAGGTACTTTGCCCGACAATGTTGAGATTTCTTGTTTGAAACCAATTTCAGATTTCGAGAACTGGAAGATGTCAATGTTGGACATTGAGATTCAGAGATCAGGCTATGACGAGGACAAAACACTTTTGAAGTTTTGGGCCAAATTCTGCAGTTTTATATTGTTATAGTTAAAGATTGAGAAGATCCTTAATTTGACGAAAAGGTTTAAATAATCTTTGTAAAAGTTGGGGAGGTTGGTGGGGGGGGGGGGGCATTTTAATACATCGATATATAAAGTGATATGTTGGCCCAAAATTAATGGATATGTTTTTATTTTTATACGACAGAGTGAGCAATGATAGGAAGAGGGGCAAGAGAGAGAGAGAGAGAGAGAGAGAGAGAGAGAGAGAGAGAGAGAGAGAGAAAATAGGTTGGGGGAAGAAGAAGAGGCTGAAGAAGAAGAAGAAGAAGAAGAAGAAGAAGAAGAAGAAGAAGAAGAAGAAGAAGAAGAAGAAGAAGAAGAAGAAGTAGGGTGGATGGATAAATGAAGATTAACGGGGAGAAGGTGAGGGATAGAAGATAGAATACGAGCGATTGAACCCATGCTTATGTGTTAAGTTGTTATACAAGTGGATGGATAATCCAACGGTAAGTATGAGAAGTTTACGTTAGACTGCCATATCCAAAAGGTAGCAAGTAATTGCTATTGTACATTTAAGCGGCAAAACAAACCCCCCAAAAATTGGAGAGACACTCAGGCTTCTGGGATCTAATATCTCTGAAGGACTATATTTTTGTGATCAAGAGTGGACGTTTCGATTGATCATTTGCCAGAATAATTAACTTGCGAGCAAGGAGAGCAGTCTACCTTTTATACTGTCATCTCTGCTAATACAGTGGTGATTGGGTAGTTGATGTTGTGAGGCCTTAGTGTAGATTATTGTCCTATCGAAGCAAATCAAGCAATTATTACTCATCATTAAACGTTGTAGAAACCGGGACCAAATTCAGATTGATAGACTAACGAGCAGTATAATTGTCCGTTTTACGCTGAAAATAAATAAATAAATAAATAAAAATAATAAATAAATAATAAATAAAAGTAATAAATATTAATATTACATAAATAAAGAAATAAAAATTTTGCCCATGATCTTACAGGTTCCAAAATGACACTGTCATAGTATAGTGGATTCTAATCGACGTGCATTATTCGCAGGTCGGCAGGCGAAATTGTTGCAGGACCTTTTTTGTAATGGAAATACTCTCAAACCAACGCAAATTTGTGTTAATTCCAACACATTTATAACACGCCCATTAGAGAGAACAAACGTATGATGTCAAAAAAACTGGTTTCAATCTCATTTGAAATTTAAAACCACTCTTTGAGTTTGTTTGTTTTTCAAATTGAACTTTTATATAGCGCAATATCTACTAAATGTGCTCAAAGCTCTTTACAAGGGTCTGGCCAACAGCAACATTTAACATTTAGGACGGAACATAACGACTGTTAGGCGGTGTTACAATTTTTTTGGACAGAGACAACGCTGTTATCGGCCAGGTACTCATTTTACACCTGAGTAAGGTGAGCGAATGTGAGTAAAGAGCGTTCTCCAAGGACTCAACTACGCGCCGAGCGAGGCTCGAATCCAGGACCTTCCGATCCGAAAGCGAGTGTTATACCACTAGGCCACATAGCCGCACTCTTTGGAGGACTGGATACAAACCTTTTGTAACTGATCTTCTGGTTTCGGATTGATGACATCTTATATTTTAGTCTTGATATATGCTGGTCGTTAATAAAGCTCATCGGTTCTCGTTCTTTTACGTCCCGTATTTATAAGAATCTGCCTATAGCTCTTGTCAATAAGATACTTATGCCACCTTATGATTCAACATGCAACCTATTCATTATTAGTCCTCCGAAGGATTGGTTACATACACACTTCCAATGAGTTTGGGACCGGAAGATATGCGTTCCGTTCGGTTATCTGACATGAAAATAATATGTGCTTGCAGTTATTGCTTTGAGGAAATAGAGGACTCCGAACCCTTGGATGGATTTTGCTAATCGTATTCTGTGATGAACGACTGAGAGGACTTAAGCTGCTAAATCCATTATAGACTAAGATGAATCTTCACTGAACCGGCGAACACAATTAATTAGTCATTTTTTGGTGAAAATCCTGCTTTTGAAATATTAAAGCATAGCCACTTGTGAGTTTTGAGTAAGACAAAAATTAACGAAACAAAAAAACAACTTTGCTGACATCGGTGATAATAAAAATAGTCCGCCTTAATTGACAGAGCCTGAGTATATCCCGGTTTCTTTAGTGTTAAACGAACAATAGCGATTACTTGCTACCCTTGGATAGGAAAATATCACAAAGTACTTTCCGCCAGATCGAACAGACCCAGTTATCCAACCTTTTCTGTTTGGACATAACGCGTGATGCGAGTGCTTTACCAACTGAACTATCGAGACCACCGACATCGATGATCATAAGCTTATCAACAAATATTCATAGAAAGAAATAACATAGAACGATGCCTGTGTTCTCTTTTTCTGGTAAATTTTGTTTAGACTTTTCAAATTTTCATTGTCCCGTTTATATCCTTAAGGTTGACACTGACAATAAATATTAAATTTGACCATACAAATTCTTCGTCCGCCATGAAAACATTATCTCTTCTTTTTTTTTTAACCAGTTAACTGCGGTGCTCTGGAAAAATACCTATTTTAAAAAATGGCCAGAAAACTCCTCTTTCAAATTTCGATCGATCTAAATTGACGCTCATCTTGGCAAAAACTCTCAAACCTGGTTCTTTTTTTTTGTTTTTGTCAAGATAAGGGTCATTTAAATCGATTGATATTTGAAAGACGAGTTTTCAGGCCCAGTTTTTAAAGAAACGTCTATTCAAAGCAAACAATAGTGCACAAGGGAAGTGGCCTCTTAAAACAAAGGGTTTAACTGGCAGATAAGATCAATGTTATGACATTGGGCTTTGGAATCAAACGAAAATAGTACCAAATGTAAAGTATTAGCAGAAGGAGGAGTAGTAGAAGAAGAAGAAGAAAGAGAAGAAGAAGAAGAAGAAGAAGAAGAAGAAGAAGAAGAAGAAGAAGAAGAAGAAGAAGAAGAAGAAGAAGAAGAAGAAGAAGAAGAAGAAGAAGAAGAAGAAAAATACGAAGAAGACGAAAATGAAGAATATGAAGAGGAGAAGAAGAGGAGAATGAAGAATTTAGAATGAGATGGATGGATATATATAATATATATATATATTATATATATATATATGTAATAAATAAATTATTTTATATATATATATATTATAATGTGTGAGTATTTTTGTGGAAGTCTGTGTGCGAGTGTGTGTATGTGTGTATGTGTGCGGTGTGTGTGTGTGTGTGTGTGCGTGAGTGTGTCTGTGTGAACATATGTAGAAAGTAGAAACAGAAACTAGTCTTTCCGAACCATTTATTTATCCTGGTTTCTATAGCGTGAAACGGACAACAGCAGAGATATTTCTCCATGCCCCCCCCCCCCCCCCCTCCCACTGTCCGCCCAGCAGTGAAACTCTGAGGGTGTAATGGCTGTGAAGAACTACTGTATAAAAGCAAAACTATGTAACCATTAAAAAAAAAAGAAACATATAATCCATATCATTAAGGTCATAAATTAAAATGCCCCAAGAAAATCTTCTTTAAACATATCATTAAGGACATAAATTAAAATGCCCCAAGAAAATCTTCTTTAGATAAATATAGGAAATATAAGCATATATATAAAGACATTAGACCTACATCATTAAAGACGAAAAATTAAGGAGCAGGCATTGATGTAAGATAGAAATCTGAAAAGTGTGTAGGAAACATTGCAAGTAAGTCAAAGTAAGAAAGAAAAATAGTATAAAGAAGAAAATAACATCAATTTCATATAACCAGCCTGTCTTGATTAGGACGACGTTAGGCTAATTTTTTGGGATGTTTCTTTTTTCCTTATATTTTTCTTTTCTTTCTTTAATTTTCTCTGCTGGTTCTGTCGGTTTCATACATAACTTTTTCAGATCATTAATGATAAAAATTCAACCGTCCTATTAGAATATTTCACCTAATTTGAAAATGAATAAAATAAATTTTTGCCATTTTCTCAAGCTATAGAAGATATAACACGAAAATGGCTTTGAGCGATATGTGGCAGATTATTA
>NC_088362.1:51247638-51257638 GCF_034508935.2 Berghia stephanieae
TTGTCCATCCTTACATGAATGTTCTATGTCGCTTTTGACTTGGAAAAGCTTGTAAGGCGCTTTGAGTACATTGTATGGATATTACGGTTTGTAAAAGCTTACCCTATTTTAAAGAAACTGCAAATCATATTGTTAAATAATCAGTCTAGTTGTTAAGGGGTTAAAGAAATCCATGGTCATGTCTTCATGTCTAAAAAATTAACCGAAAAGAGCCTAAAGGTATCCCGTAACATAGACGATATTAAAAACTTTATTAGACAACAAAAAAAAAAGATAACAGTTTGTGGCATTAATATAACCCACATTTGGAGGGGGGTTGACGATTTATCATTTATGAGTATTATATTTAATTTTTTATTATGCCCTTCCCCCACGACACCATAAAATACCGTCGCTTCGGCATTCTACGAAGGAATATAGATAGTTCATCAAACAAGATGTCTGATATCTACAGGAATCACCCATGTTGTCCATGTGAGGAAATTGGGGGTTAATAATCTTTAAATCTAATACTTAACATATTATAATACTTGGAGTCCACTTCATCATTTTAAAAAATCAAAGTTAGGACTTCTTAAAGATGAACCGTGAAGCAAATTACTGATACTAGTGCTTCTTAGACTTGTTATAGGGAGGTGAGAACGAAAAGGGGAAGGAGGAGGAGGAGGAGGAGGAGGAGGAGGAGGAGGAGGAGGAGGAGGAGGAGGAGGAGGAGGAGGAGGAGAGAAATACAAAAGAAGAAGAATAGGAAGACCAGAAGGAAGAAGACACAAACGAAAAAGAAAAATTGAAAATAAAGAAAAAGAAGAGAGAATTGTTCTCCATACCATCTGGGTTGAAAGATCTCGCGTAAAAATCTGGATAATATACGAAAAGCCTGTGTTAATAATTGATGATATGTCTTAGACAATATAGGGAGTCATAAAGTGTACTTTGATGCACAACGACAAAACATGTCATTCCATTTTGACATAGAAAACGTTCATACATCGTAAGATTGAGGTAATTCCAGCTTGTCTAAAGGAAGAAAATTCCTGAGACTTTTGTGAAGTGTCGATGTTTTAATTTTTGACAAGTGGGAGTTAAACCTAATCAATTGATGTATGAAATGACAGATTTCTTTCAAAAACGATAAAAGGTGTTTCCTCATTGTTCCCTATTCTCCCTTGAGGAATAAAGTGTCTATCTCCTTAATACCCCATAGGACCTTTTTATAACTAAATTAGTCATTACCACATTTAATCATTCACACATAGGGAGGACCCATTGTTCCGTGATTTCCAGCGATTAAACCTATGGTACATAAAAACAGTACATTTATACAGCGCTCATTCTCGTGTAAAAAAAACAAGCTCTGGGCACTTTACAATATAAATTATAAATTTTGAGTGAAAATAATAATAATAATAATAATAATAATAATAATAATAATAATAATAATAATAATAATAATATAATAATAATAATAATAATAATAATAATAATAATTCATAGCCAAATCAAGGATTCATAGTGTAAATAATGTATTTAATTCAGTAGGGCAGAATACTCATGGCATCCCGGGCAAGTAGAAACCAAGTCGGGGTTCAGTAGGGCAGAATACTCATAGAACCCAGTCGGGGTACTGTAGGGTAGAATACTCATGGCATCCCGGGCAAGTAGCAACCCAGTCGGGGTACAGGAGGGCAGAATACTCATAGAACCCAGTCGAGGTACAGTAGGGCAGAATACTCATGGCATCCCGGGCAAGTAGCAACCCAGTCGGGGTACAGTAGGGCAGAATACTCATGGCTTCCCGATGAAGTAGCAAACCCCAGTCGGGTGTTTGGGTTGACAGAAATAGGTGAAAATCTTAAGGACACGATTCAAATTAAGATCATTATTTATTGTTGATTCTAGTAAAAGCCGACTTTTCCCACTACTTTTAGCCATTTTCCCATAACCGATAATCATAGTTTAGCCTTCATATTCCTGAACTATGTAAGCCTTGATAATCCGAAAAAATTAGCCGAAGGCTAAGTTTCAAAATCAACACATAATAACGGATTTGAGAAGTCATCCAAAAAAAAAATCGAAAGTTCGAGTAATTATGTCACGATAAGAAGTTTGTTAATCATAAAGATATGTTAGTGACTTTTAAATACTAAACAACATTGAAACTATCAGCATTATCACTCCTTTGAGAGCAATGTTTAAATAGAGCATATTATATAGAGCGCAATATCCACTAAACGCGCTCAAAACGCGTTACAAGGGGTCCTCAGCCAACAGCAACACGTAACTTGTAACATAAGACGTGACACCTGTTAGTCGATATTACAATTTTTCCGTCTGAGACACGCTGAAAATGGTCAGGAAATCATTTTACACCCGAGTACGGTGAGAGAATGTGAGTAAATAGATTTTTCGAATTAATAAACTATTCGCTGCTCAGAACGGGTCTCGAATCCGAGACTTTCAGATCCCAAGGTAAGAGTCATATCACCAGACCACAAAACAGCATTCTTTTTTAGTTGCTGTACAATAAAGATATGAAAATAATTGTGTATGAAACAGTACCAGACAAAGAAAGAAAAACCATCTCCAAAAATTAGTCTGTCTCGACTGTGGCCCAGATAATGTTGGCTGATTTTATGGGATGGTTTTTCCTGTATTTTTCTTTCCTGCTTTATCTGGCATTGCTTTCTATGCATTCTTTCAGATCTTTATCTTATACCAGTACCTGCGCTCACATTACTGCTGATGTACACTTAGCACATTTCTATAGTTTGGCCTGAAAGTGTTTACTTTTAAAAAAATTGAAGGATTAAAATGGCCTATGGTAGTTGTGTTAGTACTTGTAAAAGAAGTAGCAACAGTAGTAGTAGTAGAAGTAGTAGTAGTAGTAGTAGTAGTAAGAGTTGTAGTAACAATATTAGTAGTAGTAGTAGTAGTAGTAGTAGTAGTAGTAGTAGTAGTAGTAATAGTAGTAGTAGTAGTAGTAGTAGTAGTAGTAGTAGTAGTAGTAGTAGTAGTAGTAGTAGTAGTTTTTGTTGTTGTGCAGGAGTAGGAGTGGTAACAGTAGTAGTCGTAGTAGTAGTAGTAGTAGTAGTAGTAGTAGTAGTAGTAGTAGTAGTAGTAGTAGTAAGTAGTAGTAGTAGTAGTAGTAGTAAAAGTAGTAGTAGTCGTAGTACACATCATTGCGATAACAGTCTCGTCTGTATGTGTGTGTGTGTGTGCATGTAAATATTATTATAAAAATAGACCACAGACAAAGAGACTGGAACATGCTACAAATGCTTTATATCAAAACGGATTATATCTATTGCGGGGAAAAAATGAATTGGCTTTATACGCGGACAAGAGACGATTTCTATTCAATTTTGACGTTATAAGAGCGTAAAACAAAAATAAAAACAAGCTAATGGTGTTCGTAGATAACAATTGGTTTAAATGGTTAATTTCATCTTTCGTGTCATTAGTCTATTTCTTGAACACAAAGACTTCAAGTCCTAATGACCAACTTATGACATTTAGTTGTGACATCTTTGACATTATATCGGCATTAATGTTTACTTGGTCAGGATGTGTCAATCCCTCGTTGTAATAAACCACCTCATGTTGAACTAATTGCTATTCATTAAAGAGAATGACATTTGTTTAGTAATATTCAAAAACGGTATATCTTCTAATCCGGGTAATTATGACGTTAATCTCAATATTTTGTGCGGCTACGTGGTCTTGTGGTATGACACTGCATTTCGGATCAGAAGTTCCTGGGTTCGAGCCTCGCTCGGCGCACAGTCGAGTCCTTGGAAAGATTCTTTACTCACATTCTCTCATCGCACTCAAGTGTAAAATGAGTACTTGGCCGTTATCAGCGTTGTCGCTGTCCGAATAGTATTGTAATATCGCCTGACAGGCGTCATGTCTCGTCCTACGTGTTAAGTGTGGGTGTTGGCCAGGGACCCCTTGTAAAGCGCAATTGAAGTTTTTTTTTGTTTGTTTGTTTGGTTTTTTTTTTTATATTATGTTTCGTTATTTCTTTATTATTTGTTTTTGCAATGCAATAAATAGTATATTAATATAGGAGAATTTCCAAGCTAAGTTTACTCTATTTGTTTCATTTTAGAATAATATAGATTTAAAAAAAAATTATCACTCTCCTATATTTTATATATAACTTTGAAACGCAACCTTCCTCTCCCGTTCTCCCACTTTCTCTCTCTCTCTCTCTCTCTCTCTCTCTCTCTCTCTCTCTCTCTCTCTCTCTTTATCTATCTATCTATCTATCTATCTATCTATCTATCTCTCTTACTTTATCTCTCTTTCTTTCTGCCTCCCCCCCCCCCCCCCCTTATCGATCTTTTTTTTTCTATCGCCGGCGAATATTCTTCAATACCCCCCCCCCCCCCCCCCCCCCCTCTCCGGCCTCCCTACCTTATTCTTGATATATATAGTTTTGCTCTCATTTCTTCATCTCATTGTAGGGGACGAAGAAGTCGTGATGTCAAAACACCCACTATTTCGGTTCAAAACTCATTTGAAGAGTGTAACCAGTCCTCCAATGTCTAAACAATTATAAGGTGGCATGGCTATTTAAAAGCAGGATATATAGACAGATTCTTATGATTACGGGGCGTAAATGAGCAAGGATGGGTGATCTTTATTGACGACATTTTGTAGGCTAAAAGAATCATCATCATTATAGCTTGCTCCAACACCGAACCCACTCCACAGCATCTGGGGAGCAACCTCTTAGATCATGATCAGTGCAGCTGTGCCTGTCCTGTCATTCGTTAAGGTTGTGCTCCATAGTCTGCTCTGGGCATACACATGTACACAAGTTGGACTCGACCAGCCCCCATTTTTTTCAAGGTTCCAGGCTGCTGCTGTTCGCTCAAGTTTTGCCCGTGCCCGAGTGTTACCCATTCATTCCTGGGGAGCCCAGTCTCGTAGGGCATTTCTTCTCTCGGATCTTCAACGGCTTCATTTTCGTGATTGTTCCACTTCCTCCATGTGGGAAGTCCGTAGACAGCTGTATGACCAGGGTTAATGCTATCTTCCGGCATGAAGCTCTTTCTTGACTTCAGTCTACATTAAGTTGGTTGTGGTTATGGAGGGGGTGCCTTGGGTCCATTTCCTGTTTATATTTCTGGGCTTTGGAAGTAGTGGCTCTTCGAATGTAGGGAGGTGCAATGCCAGCCAGCCGATGGAAGTCTGGAACTGCAGATGGTTCAAGCTACCAGTATTGATCCAGGAGGTGTTATGTAGCTCAGTGTCAATCTTTTTGGCATGACAGGATCTTGCCCAGACTAGTAAAGCGTATTTGGCTGATGAATAGCAGAGGGTTAGTAAGGTTGCTCTGACTATTTTTGGATCTGCCCCATGTAGCGTTTGCCAGTTTTCTTAGGAGGATGTTTCTTGTGGCCGCCTTTGCTTTTGTTTTCTTTGCGTGCTGAGAGAGAGAGAGGGAGAGAGAGAGAGAGAGAGAGAGAGAGAGAGAGAGAGAGAGAGTTTGCAGTCTAATGGGACACCGAGGTACAAGGAAAATGTGCTGTTCTCCTTAAAATTAAGATGTCGTCACTCTGAAACTAGAAGATCAGTTAGACAATGTATGTATCCTGTCCTCCCGAGGACTGTTTTCAAACTTCCAAGAAGATTGGTGATTTGACCCAGCATTTTGACACCACACGATTGTTCCCTATTAACCCCAAGTTTCATATTTGTGGCCATAAAGTTATATTCAATTACAGTACTTGATTATTCCTCACAATAAACCCCATGACACGGAGGGTCACATAGTGCCTAGTCCGTCCTACTGGATTAAGGTCAAAGGTCAGGAGAGGATTAATATCTTTCAAACATCACATTTCTTTTGGCACTAGTTCTATTTTGACTTTCATAATAGCTGAGGGTATGGCTTATTCTCTCTATTTTTACAAAACGAACAAAGATGTTGACAAGTTATTAATCAAACTAAATAAGGTCACAGCAGATGTATTGACCAGTAAACTGCCGTACTCTCGAAAAAAAAAAACGAATTAAAAAATTTTGGCCAGAAAACTCTACCTTCAAAATTCGACCGATTTAAACGACCTCATCTTGGAAAATACTCAAACCTGAGACTTCAATGAGAGGCTTCGCGGAAGTCCCAGGTTTGAGAAATTTTGCCAGGATGAGGGTCATCTAAATCGATCGTTTTTTTTTTTTGAAGGACAAGTTTTTTGGCCATGTTTTAAATACGACTTTTTCTAGAGTACGACTGTTACCTGGTTAAAAATCAACGAAATATGTACTGATTTTTGAGAACGTAGAAAAAGAAAATCTATAGACTATATTAAAGATAACAAGATCACTTATTATAAATGAGATTTTAATCATCTATTATATATATATATATATATATATATATATATATATATATATATATATATATATTATATATATATATATATATATATAATATATATATATAATATATATATATATATATATATATATATATATATATATATATCTACGTTTCTAAAGCTTTTCAAAGAAGCTTAAAATAAAACATTAATAACACTGTCATTCAGAATTTTGTGGACAACCAATATGTTATGATATTATTTAAACAGAAGACTTTTATTAGTCTTTCTAGACTTTAGATTTTGATATTTGAATGTGAGTTATTAACAACATTGATATAAAACTGTGATGAATTAGGGGGTAGGCATAAGTGGTGGATAGCTCAGACGGGTCTAATTCATGAAGCTGGACTAAGACGATAGTCTGAGACTATATCGGTAGTCTCTGACTATACTAAACGAGGGACTAAACGGGTGAAATTTACACCCGCGATTTAGCAGGCGTAAATATCGTAGTCTGGGACTAAATTTCAAAATCATATGTGCTATACGCCGGGGGAAGTAATTGTGAAGCGATTAGAACAAGGCTACCCGAGAGTTTTTGATTTTATATTTATTTTTATTTATTTTATTCTATTTTTTTAATTTGGTTTTGTTTATTTCTTTTTCTTTTCTTTTCTCGAAGATTCGACAATCGCACATATACTCCTCATCTTGCCCATTCAAAACACTCTCCAGGGACTCCCCCCCCCCCCACACACACACAGTTTCATAGTAACTTCCTCCTCCTCCTACTCCTCCTCCTCTTCCTCCTCCTCCTACTACTACTACTACTACTACTACTACTACTACTACTACTACTACTACTACCACTACTGCTACTTTCACTATTATCATTACTCCTACTGCTACTACTACTACTACTACTACTACTACTACTACTACTACTACTACTACTACTACTACTACTACTACTATTACATTTCTATTATGTCTTTTATCGTCCATTATTTTTAGAAATTTCACGTCTCTCACTGACCTTATCATTTCTATCACACCGCGCTAACGATGCGTTCACACTCCAACCATCGTTGAGTACAGACGATCCAATTTATACTGCATTTCATTATATTTGTTTTTTATTGTGCCGACGAAGGGTTTGTACCCGAAACGCCCATTGTCTGTACTGTTCCCACCGATTCCTCTCCATCATTATTCTTTCGTTAGTGTTTTCGGGACCCCATGCTTCAGGCAGCGCCCACCGCTCTCCACTTAGAACAATCTACACAGTGGATAAGTGCCATCGTTACTTATATTTACTAAAAACATTACACACACACATTCTCAAACAATTTTACACCCCTAAACTTGTCTCACACTATTTTTATTTGTGGGGCCAAAAGAAAAAAAAAAACAAAAAAAAAAACGATCAAAACAAACACGAAGAAGAAATAGATATGATTTCTGTGTTACATCGCATAGTAACACATTTCTATGACGTTTTGCGATACGTTTCCGAGGAATCCTCAGTTAAAAATAGATTGACCTCTGCAGCCTGAGTCTTCGCTAGCGTAGGGGTCTGATTCATGGAGCGGGACTATGGTAGTCTCAGACTATAGCAAAGTCTGAGACTTTGTAGTCTAAGACTTTGGGAAGTCAGAGACTACGGAAAGTAAGCTATTCATGGAGTCAGACTTCGTCCCTGACTATCAAGTCTCTGACTACGCTTGCGAAGTCTCAGACTACAGAGGTCAATCTATTTTTAACTGGGGATTCCTCGGAAACGTATCACAAAACGTCATAGAAATGGGTTACTTTTCCAGCTGCGCATGCGTCATACGAAGTGGCACAGAAATCATATCTATTTCTTCTTCGTGTTTGTTTTGATCGGGTTTTTTGTTGTTGTTTTTTTTGCCCCACAAATAAAAATGATGTGAGACAAGTTTAGGGGTGTAAAAATTGTTTGAGAGTGTGTGTGTGTGTGTGTGTGTGTGTGTGTGTGTGTGTGTGTGTGTAGTGTTTTTAGTAAATATAAATAACGATGGCACTTAAATGATTCTTATCAACAGTGGAGCATTGTTCTAAGTAGAGAGCGGTTGGCGCTGCCTGAAGCATGGGGTCCCGAAAATACTAACGAAAGAGTGAAGATGGATAGGAATCGGTGGAAACAATACAGACAATGGGCGTTTCGGATACAAACCCTTCGTCGGCACAACAATAAACAAATAAACGTTGAAAACAAATAAGAAGAAATGCAGTATAAATTGGATCGTCTGTACTCAACGATGGTTGGAGTGTGAACGAATCGTTAGCGTGGTGTGATAGAAATGATGAGGCCAGTGAGAGACGTGAAATTTCTAGAAAATAATGGACGATAAAAGACATAATAAAATGTAATAGTAAGTATGTAGTGATAGTAGTATAGTAGTAGTAGTAGTATAGTAGTAGTAGTAGTATTAGTGTAGTGTAGTAGTAGTAGTAGTAGTAGTAGTAGTAGTAGTTAGTAGTAGTAGTAGTAGTAGTAGTAGTAGTAGTAGTAGTGGTAGTATAGTAGTGAAAGTAGTAGTAGTAGTAGTGTAGGTATAGTAAAGTAGTAGTAGTAGTAGTAGTAGTAGTAGTAGTAGTAGTAGTAGTAGTAGTAGTAGTAGTAGTAGTAGTAGTAGTAGTAGTAGTAGTAGTAGTAGTAGTAGTAGTATAGTATAGTAGTAGTAATAGTGAAGTAGTAGTAAGTAGTAGTAGTAGTAGTAGTAGTAGTAGTAGTAGTAGTAGTAGTAGTAGTAGTAGTAGTAGTAAGTTACTATGAAACAATATGTGTACCTGCAATGTGTTTGGAATGGACAAGATGAGGAATGTATGTGCGATTGTTGAATCTTCGAGAAAATAAAATAAAATAAAACAAAACCAAAAAAAAAAAAAATAATAATAATAAATAAAATAAATAAAAATAAAATCAAAAACTGTCGGGTAGCCTTGTTCTGATCGCAGTACAATTACTCCCACCAATGTATAGCACATATTATGATTTGGAAATTTAGTCCCAGACTACGATATTTACACCTGCTAAATCGCGGGTGTAAATTTCACCCGTTTAGTCCCTCGTTTAGTCTTAGACTTCGCGTAGTCCTGCTTCATGAATAGCTTACTACGCCTTTTAGTCAGAGACTACCGATATAGTCTCAGACTATCGTCGTAGTCCCGCTCCATGAATTAGAGCCCAGGGGTCTGATTCATGGAGCGGGACTACGACGATAGTCCTAGACTAAATCCGTTGTCTCAGACTAAAAGACGTTGTAAGATATTCATGAAGCCCCACTACGCGAAGTCTTAGACTAAACGAGGGACTAAACGGGTGAAATTTACACCCGCGATTTAGCAGGTGTAAATATCGTAGTCTGGGACTAAATTTCAAGATCATATTATGTCCTCTACGCTGGGGGAAGTAACTGTACAGCGATTAGAACAAGAATACCCGACAGTTTTTGATTTTATATTTATTTTTATTTATTTATTTATTATTATTATTATTTGGTTTTGTTTATTTTATACTACTACTACTACTACTACTACTACTACTACTACTACTACTACTACTACTACTACTACTACTACTACTACTACTACTACTACTACTATTACATTTCTTTTATGTCTTTTATCGTCCATTATTT
>NC_088362.1:51267638-51282638 GCF_034508935.2 Berghia stephanieae
TCCGGACAGAGACAACGTTGTTAGCGGCCAGGTACTCATTTTACATTTGACTACGGTGAGAAAATGTAAGTCAAGAGCCTTCTCCAAGGACTCAACTATGCGCCGAGCGAGGCTCGAACCCAGGACCTTCCGATCCGAAAGCGAGTGTTATAGCACTAGACCACATAGCCCTACAATTCCAGGGTCGTGTTATGTTAGATAATAGAGAGGGAGGTGTGAAGATGGCCGTCATTTTGTCGTGATCCGTCATTTCATAAGATACAAATATCAACTGGTGACTTAGAGCTGCGAAACAAAACAGAAAAAAAAAGAAACAAACAAGAAAGAATGGAACCCATTTTTTTAAAATGAGAGAATCAAGAATTTTGACTGTTTAATGTACCCTGCCTGAGCGCTTTACAAGTGGTTCGAAAGTAACAGAAACCATTTTAAAAATTGGACAGGATAAACATGAGCTATTAAAATGTATCAACAGAAACAAAGTTGCGTCTCTGTAATCATCGTATAAAAAGTCCGATGACTCAATTAATTTTGCGCCGAAGGCTTTTGGATAGATGTTTAACCAGACCTTGTTAGAAAGCAATAGCCTACACTCACTGTCGAGAGAGAGAGAAAAAAAGGTTCCTTGTCATTTCCCTCTCTTTTTATTATGTCCGCGATATCAATTTCTGGGAAATGAATCAATGTTTGTCATGCAATACAACCAACTCCGTGTCATGTTTGCTCTCAAAGCACACGATAAAACATTTCATTCATTATTTTCCATTTGCCACAATTATTTTTCCCCAAGCCTCGTGAGATGTATTCATTTCATGTTTTATCTTGGGGTCTCTACCCGGTCTTAATTATTGTCAAAACGCCTTTTTTCTTGTTTTGACAGAAAATTTTGCTTCATAAATAATGTAAATAATTGAGCGTTTGTATAGGGCAAGACTCACTGAATACGCACAAGATCTTTACAGTGGGTCCAACAGCAACACTTAACATATAGAACAAGACGCGAAGCCTGTTAGGTGATATTGCAATCTTTTTTATAAAGACAAAGAAAACATTGTTAACGACCAGGTACTCATTTTATATCTAGGTACTGCGAATGTGAAAGAAGAGCCTTTTTCAGGGGCGCCCAAGACATGCCGATCCGAAGGCGAGTGTCATATCACAAGAACATATAAAACAGCATATTTCAATAGATGAAGATGATTCCAAATTTTTAACAAGCTTCAGACTTTTAAAAAAATCTCAAGTCTTTTTGAAGTCTGAAACTTTTCAGATTGATTGGATACAACGTGCACTTATTTGCAGGTCTGATAACCCAACTTCTCATGGGCTCAATGTTGTAATGGAAATCACACCAAAAAAAATGACGCAGAATATTGTTCATTACCGCAATGTGAAACTGGGCCCATAAGTGGGTTCGGACCTGCAAATATGTAAGGTCGATTGGATATGATCTAAATGTATCGATATAAAAAAACACTCTGACGAAAATGAAAATGGTTCTACCGATAGAAATTTAAGGTGTGTGTATGTGTGTGTGTGTGTGTGTGTGTGTGTGTGTGTGTCAGTGTATGTGTGTGTTTATGTGTTTATGTGAGCATGTATGAGTTTGAGAGAGAGAGAGAGAGAGAGGGGGGGGGGAGGGGGGGGGGGGCAGTCCATTAAATTCACTTCCTTTTTCAGGCATTAGAAAGTCAAAACGTCAAAATAAACACACGAATTTGGTAGGCATTACCAAAAAATAAAGGGGAGATCAAACAAGTAATCTATTTGTCGTGTGTCAAATAAAGGGCCCGGACTTTGAGGTTCTTCAAGAATTTGGAAATGTAAAGTAATCCTGTTTTAGAAAGGGGGCATTTATCTGAGCGCTATTCGAGATTATTAATTATAAGTCATGGCTTTTATAAATTTTCTCGTGAAAGATTAGCAATGTGGTTGAACATTTTAAACAACAAAGAAGTGATTATGGTTTCCCTGATCATACTCGTGATCTCGATATTAAAAAAAAAACACATTATCGTCTTTTAAAATTTTATGTTTTATTTTAATGAATATTTCATTGCAATCTTTAACCATTAACCGTGGTACTTTTTTGCTAATATCCACAAAATAGAACAAATGGGTGTAATCTTCAATTGCGGTCACGGAATAGGAGTAATATGGCCAGCAGGGAAATGTTTCATCATTTCCCAACCTGACTAATAACTATGTAATTGATCAAGCTGGTGTCACAACCTTTTACAAAATACAAAACTTAAGAAAGTTATAAGCGAGTTACCATTTGGCCATAAAAAAATAAGGAAACCAATGTCAACATGAAAAAGTAACCCCTTAGCAAGAAATACTTTCTTGGGGGGGGGGGGTTGCAAATTGAACCCCCAAATAAAAGAGAAAACCACTGAATAAGTGCAATATTGATTATTTTTCATTCAATGCCTCACAAGTATAATAAAAAATTAAACATTTTTATCAATGAATAACTATGAAACTTTAGCACGCTACTGGTAAATTTTGACGTTTACTAAATTGAGTCCAAGTTTTCCCCGCCCCCCCCCCCCCCCCCCCCTTCCCGATTTATATTGAGTATATGACCTCAGTCAACACATATATTGAAAAGCAACCGAATTTCGTTTTCTTTTTATCTATTTAGAATTATTATACTTTTGGATAAGAATAATCAATACTTGAAATACAGTGGGTTATTTAATGATCATGATTCGATGAATGCACTCACGATCAGCCAGTAATTTGAACCACATCCATATTCACTATTTCTTTGTCCTATTGAGTAAGGTCTCAAGAGTTGATATGTTCAATCCAGTTCATTTCATAAAAGGGGAAATAAACTATAAAGCAATCTCACAAGTTTATTCACAGACTTTATTATTGTATGGCGTCCACGTTCCATCACCTTCATCAAAGTGTTCACCACTTTTTCGAGACCAGTATATTGGCCATTTCTTTGCTGTCGGGAAATTTTTGTCGCAACCACTCAGATGAAATGCATCAGTATCTTTTTTTTTTTTTGCAGACCGACGATTGAGAACCATCGCTGTCGTAGACAATCATGAACTAGAGGCAATTCGAGACTGTAACGAAAGAATATCCAAATAGAGAGACTTTCCCCGCTTTAGTTATACATTACGACATACTGGATTGTTTTCTGACATACAAAGAATACCCCATTCCTATATGAAAGCGGGACTAGATTCCGTTACATGTAATCAATAACCAATTGTGATTATTTATAAAAGAGATTGTCAAACATGAAGAGAAGGGTGACTGTAGGGATCTATATATCATGCCGTCTATGTCAAGAGATTTATCTTAAAAGACAATACATAAAAGCTTGCAAAATAATTTTTTTAAAGTATTCCTTGTCATGTCTTTTCCATCTCGCTTTTTTGGTGCTAGAAATGTGTAGGAGTTAGTGTTACTTTTTATGTGAGCTTTTTGTGTATCTATCGCAATATCTACTCTGTCGCATTCTAAAAAAAAAACACGTTTTAAAATTTTGGCAAGAAAACTCTGATTTCAAATATTGATCGATTAAATTAATCCTCGTCTTGTACAATCAAAACCCAAACCTGGGACGTGCTAACCAATGAATGCTGTGTGGTCAGCGGGGATATGAAAAAATTAATCTAGACTTCACCTGGGATCGATCTCAGTCCCTTTGCGTGTGCAGCGAGTGCTCTACCAGCTGAGATATTGAGACCCCTTTAAAAGACCCATCAAAATATCAACTAAAGATCTTCTACGGAAAACTGACATGTCCCCCATTTCTGAAATAGTCAAATCAAGAAGATGGAGATGGATTGGCCATGTTTGTCGGATGAAGGAGGGAGCAATCCAAAAACAGCGCCCGGATGGACCCCGCAGGGTAATTGCAATAGGGGAAGACCACTGGGAACTTGGAGAAGATCGGTGGATAGAAAAATTTGACCCGGGGTGAGGTCCGGAAGCTCTCAGAAGACAGAAGTCACTGACAGCTCCTTACTGTCGACCTTATGTGTTTATGAAACACTAAAGAGGAGTAAGTGCGTAAAAGAGAATACTGTAGTTATAACTGTCATAGTCTCAAGTGAGTAAAGAGCTACTCGACTATGCATAAAGATATATGTAGAATGAGGCCCCAGAATTTACTAGTTACTATAAATGAAAAACAATTAACGATTTGTTTACAATGAAATAAAAATAATGATGAAATTTAATTAAAAGAGATAAACAGTGATCGTGGCAGTTACAAATAGAGATATGAATATTTTACGTAACTTATGATAATATCTCAGGTTCGTAAGTTTACGTTTCCAGGCAGTTGATGGGCTTGGATGATCTATTCCTCTGATAACAGGATTGGACTCGTAAAATTCCACTTCCAGGCAATTGGTAAGAGGTTATAGTGTAGTACAGCGGCTTGGGTTTGATCCTTGAAGATTATACAATCAAAGTTAAAAGCTCCGGCGTCTTAATGGTGTAGATATAATATCTACAAAGTCCCAAAAGATAAAAATCTTACAATATATATATATAGGAATAGAGTGACTGGCCGTCCGGCATAGATTGTGGAGAGAAAGTGAGTGTCGAATGTTAGACCTATCAGCTTTTATAATAAGTGGCTACGTGACAGAATGTAGAACGAAAAGTATTCACTAATTAGAAATTAATTCGAGGGAAGGCTATAAAAGGAAAGACGATCTAATATTAGAAGGTAAAGTTTATCTAAGCCTACCGAAATATAACTGGAGTGAGATGAATTCAGTTCTTAATAAAATAAAATTTAATAAGATAATTGTGAACAACCTTTACTGTGACACCCCCCACCCACGTTTAAAATATACTCTTTAACCATTATGGGAAAGATAGATTTTACAAACGGAAGTAAATTTACTATCATGATACTCTAGCATTAATCCATTGTTATGATTTGTGCTACAATTAAATTATTTATTAACTAGACATGGAAATGTTTATATTAACGTAGGTATATGAATGGGTGACAATAACAATGAAAGATTGTGATTACAAATCATTGTGATGAACAACATGATGGCAATGTGATTACAAATCATTGTGATAAACAATAGTGATGGCAATGAAGCATGGTTTAAGTCGATGATATGAAGGTAATTTACTGAATGAAATGAATGAAAATGTAAATGGAATATTGACATTTCAATTATTAATCATAAATGAGTGAAAATTCATAACAATAATAGATAAAGAGAAGATTTCCCAAATCATGAATGGGTATGGTATATATATCCAAACAATACTCAATGTTACATTAAGTTGGGTCATCATGTTTACAAATAAAATTATCGAATTTGTGCGTTCTGATTTGGCATAATTTGCGAGGTAACTAACAGTATGCATGGGAGGTTAAGTTATACCCTTCTCACGTCATTACACTAATCGAGAAAGTAGGTCGGCGTGAATATTTTCACAACCTGGTATGTGAGAGATACTGAAAGTGTAATTTTGCAAAAATAGACTCCACCTTAGTACTCTACTATTATTCATTTTGTTATTTCTTATGTACGTGAGTGGTTTATGGTCCGTTTCGACCACAAACTCTTTTAGCAGTAGATATCTGCTGAATGTCTTTAAAGCAAAGACGATGGCCAGTCCTTCACGCTCTATTACAGAGTATCGTGATTCTCTGTCCAATAATTTGCTGCTTGCATATAAGCAAGGCATTAGAGTTCCCTCATGCTCCTGTAATAGTACACCTGCGATGCCCTTATCAGACGCGTCAGTTCTTACAACAAATTCTTTTGACATGTCGGGTAATTTAAGAATTGGTTCTGAACAGAGTAATGCCTTTAATTGGTTAAAGCTATTCTGACACGCTTCTGTCCAAACAATTTTGTTCGGTGACCCATTCTTTGTCAGATTTGTTAGCGGTTTGTCGCGATGTGCGCGAAGTTGTAAATGTATTTCCTGTAAAAATTTAGGAGCCCAAGTACTTTGCGTACTTCTTTTTTTGTCTTAGGTGGTTGCAATTGTGCGATTTTTGTTTGTTTTTCTGTCTCGGGTGTCTGTGTCCCATGACCAACGGTATGATTGATCCTGCATTTGAAGCTTCGATATTAGTAAACATAGGTTGCGACACTGTGTCTCTATCAAAATACTTTTTTAGCATATTTGCATGGAATGTCTTTGTTGTGTTGTTAATTTGAATCTCGTAATTAACATTAGATTTTACTGCTGTTATTTTGAATGGTCCTTTCCATGTAGCTAAAAGTTTACTCGAGTCATCGGGTAAGAGTATTAGTACTTTGTCACCAATCTCAAATTTTCTTGACTTGCTTTTTCTATCGGAGTATTCCTTGTATTTCTCTGCTTTTTTAGTGACGGATTCCTGTGCTAGCTTACAAGTATCCTCTATTCTGTCTTTCAGGTTTCTTACATATTCGTAAGCAAACATAATTTCGTTATTGTCCTCCTCATTCCCTTTACAAATGTCGGCTACTATATTGATCGGGCCGCGAGGTGATCGTCCATACATCAACTCAAATGGGGAGTAGCCTGTAGATTCTTGGGGTATTTCTCTATATGCAAATAGGATTGCTGGTAAGTATCTGTCCCAATCATCTGGTTTTTCTGCTGACACTTTTCTTAACATATTCTTTAGAGTGCCATTAAATCTTTCACAAAGACCATTTGCTTGGGGGTGGTAGGGAGTTGTGAATGAGTGTTGGATTCCCATGAGTTTCATGGTTTCATGCATCATATGTGATGTAAATTGGGGTCCATTGTCCGACAGTATCTCATTTGGTATGCCTATTCTAGTAAAAATTGTCATCAATACTTCAGCTATGTGATCCGATGTAGTTGATTTCAATGCTATCGCTTCTGGCCACCTGGTTGCGTAATCGACTAGTGTTAGTATGTGTGTATGGTTTCTATCTGATTTTGTTAAAGGGCCTATAATGTCAATTGCAACTTTTTGAAAAACTTTTTCAATAACTGGGGTTGTCTCTAATGGCAATCTCGGTATTCTGCCTTTTGCGACTCTTCTTTGGCATGTGTCACACGATTTCACATATTCTCGGACGTCTTTAGTAATTCCAGGCCATGTGAAATTCTCGGATATTCTCTTCATTGTGGAAGAGCTCCCAAGATGTCCAGAAGTTATTGAATCGTGCGCTATTCCAAGGATTTTGTTTCTGTAAATACTCGGCGTGACCAGTTGTTTAGCTATTTTGTTTCTTTTCCTATGTAACCTGAACAGAATATCTTTTTCAATGATGTATTCAACTTTTGATTTCGTCCCTTTGTTTGCGATATTGAAATATGAAGTTAAAGTCGGGTCCTTTTTCTGTTCTTCAATGAACGTGTTCCTGTCAAATTGTTGTGGTTCTAGAGAAATAGTCATTGGCTTCTCTGTTGTCTTAGTCATCTTTCTTGTTTCTGCTAGACAAGCTGTTTCTTGGGTTAATGACCATTCTTTTACATCTGTTGGGTTGTCTTTAAGACCTTTTATATTGCCAACAATAACATCAGCGACGGGGTTGGGAAGTATACAGCATTCCACTATTCCTGTATAGTATGGGGTTTCTATGTACACGTTAGCTGTTTCAAAGGTTTCGACTGTGCCACTGAATGTGATGCATTGTACCGTTTTTCCAGTTTTGTCTTCGTCATTGATCAAAGATGCTTTTATTCCTACTGTACTGCATCCTGTGTCTCTCAATATTTTGCAATCAGTTCCATTAGCTTTGCCTTCACAAAAAAATAGCGATCCTGATTTGTGAGTTTGTGTTAAAAGTGACATACCTTTCACGCAATACACATTTATATTTTCTCCTGACATTACTCGTGTCTGATTGTTTACACCTGTTTAGAGTGATGCATTTGCAGTTTCTTTTGGATATCCACGATTTTGTAACATTTGTCTGCTGTGTGGCCTTTCATTCCACAATATTGACATTTAATTATAGGTTTGTTGGTTTTCTTATACTCAGTATTATTGTCAGTGCTATTTCTTGTTTTGTTTTGATAGGGTCGGCTATGGTCTCTATTGAACTGTTTGTTCCATGATACTATGGTCATCATGTTTCACTTGCGTGTTCCGAGTGATTGATCGGCTCGTTCTATTTGAGTATTGAACTTTAGGTGTACATGGACTCTGAGCAGCGGCAGCGTAGTATGGTTCCTTCAATGTTCTGCTAAGGGGTGTCAATGGATGTGCGCTGTTAAAGTTTTCTGCGTAGATTTTTAATTTGTCCAAGTTTTCTGGCTTTCTCTCTTTAAAGAATGCGACTAAATCTGGGTTGCAAGCTTGATAGATTCGATTCTTCAGCGTGAGATAGTAAAGGCCTGCAAAGTCGTCTTGTTTTACGTTTGCCAACTCAAGCCACCGATTTAGAAATTGAGTAATTCGGTTCACGAATGTATTAAAGTCTTCTCCACTTTCCGGTTTTGCAGTGTGAAACCTTTCCTGGTAACCATCTTCTGTTAATCTAAATCTTTTTAGTAGAGCGTCTTTAATTTTACCATAATCATCTGCATCTTCAGTTGTTAAGGTATAGAAAACTTTTAGCGGTTCTCCAGATAAGCAGTTAATCAAGGCTGTGGCCCATTTGCTTTCTGGCCAACGATAACCTTTAGCCTGAACTTCGAATCGGTGTTAAGAAGGATTCTAAACAGTCTGAGCGTTCATCGTATGTTGGCATGCGTGGAAGTTTCACGAAAAATTCATCACTATTATTATGTTTTCTTTCATGACCGGTTTTTGTTTTTTCAATTTCCAGCATCATTTGGGTCCTTTTGGTTTCTTCTTCTGCTAAAGCTATTTGTCTTTTTAGTTCCCTTTCTTGGACTCTTTCTTCTCGTTCTTCTCTACGTATTCTTTCTTCGTGTTCTTTTTCTTCTCTACGAATTCTTTCTTCATTTTCTTCTCTACGAATTCTTTCTTCGTGTTCTTTTTCTTCTTTACGAATTCTTTCTTCATTTTCTTCTCTACGAATTCTTTCTTCATTTTCTTCTCTACGAATTCTTTCTTCATTTTCTTCTCTACGAATTCTTTCTTCATTTTTTTCTCTACGAATTCTTTCTTCATGTTCTTTTTCTTCTTTTACTTTCTCTTCGCACCATGAAAATATTCTTTCCTGGGGTATTTCTAAGTCCTTTGCGAGACTTAAGTATCTTTTATATGCTTCCATGTTGTAATAAATTAGTTACGATGTTTTATATATATTATATTGACAGGATACTGTTACTGACTGTTTTATTTATTTACACTTACTGGAATTAACTGTTCTATTTTTAGAAATCTCTCTCTCTTATTTCAACTTATTATGTATGTTGAATTTGATGCCTTTTATCGTTATATCTTATAAAGCAATGTGTCAATACAATGCGGAGTTATTATGACTTGTGTCAATAACAATGTGTCAATCGCGTGTACTCTAAACTATGTTACTACGAAAAATGTATCACCAATGTGTGTGACTCGTCGTTAGTTTGTGTACAATTATTCGCAATGACGCTAATATACTAGAGTGTGATGACAATAATAGGATGCCAAAATAATCCCAAGTTATCTATCACTAAATATAACACGACGGCTAGTAGACTCCTTTTATTATTATTTAGTTTTTAAAGACTCACTTTTCAGAACATAATATATAAGTGGTTTTCGGTAACAGTAATATGCCAAAATGCATTTAAAACAAATCACTATGCAAAACAAATCACGATGTCTATAGTTACTATGTGATGCCCAACTCATGTAAAAGAGAATAATGAAGGATATATTTACCAACTCAGTTCGTGGCTGGGACCTCTCTCTTGTTCAATGGTTGTTCAACAATTGTAATTAGGCATTGAAGAGTGTTTAACAGTGATGTCTGAAATACAAAACAATAAAATATCGTAAGATTTACAATAGTTACAAAATGTGTTCACAACACTGAGTGATTGGATGATAGTTGAATGAATCGTTATGGAATGTAAACATATTGAAAACAATTCATGAATAAGGCAAACAACAAAATGAAATGAGTGATATAATAACAAAGTGGACAAGGAATGAATGAATGAATGAAAAACTGAGTGAATAGATGAATGAATGAATGGATAATGTATGAATGAAAGAATGAAGGGAGGAATAAATGTATGAATGATTGGATAAATGAGTGAATAAACGAATGAATGGATGAATGAATGAATGAATGAATGAACAAGGAATGAATGAATAATTTATAAATGAATAAATGAATGAAGGAATGAATCAATAAAATGCTATTCAATTTGAATGAAAGAATGAATGGATAAATTGCTATTCCATTTAAATGAAGAAATGAAAAAGAAAAAAAATTAATCCTGTAAATAGGGAGTTCAATTAAAATATGATCAAGTGGGGCAATTAAGAGTTTTACAATTTAAACTTTAAAGTTAGATGAAATAGATATAAGTAACTAAATAAATTCAATTCTTTATATGTGTCCCCTCCAAAATGTCATGGTCTCAAGTGAGTAAAGAGCTACTCGACTATGCATAAAGATATATGTAGAATGAGGCCCCAGAATTTACAAGTTACTATAAATGAAAAACAATTAACGATTTGTTTACAATGAAATAAAAATAATGATGAAATTTAATTAAAAGAGATAAACAGTGATCGTGGCAGTTACAAATAGAGATATGAATATTTTACGTAACTTATGATAATATCTCAGGTTCGTAAGTTTACGTTTCCAGGCAGTTGATGGGCTTGGATGATCTTTCCTCTGATAACAGGATTGGACTCGTAAAATTCCACTTCCAGGCAATTGGTAAGAGGTTATAGTGTAGTACAGCGGGCTTGGGTTTGATCCTTGAAGATTATACAATCAAAGTTAAAAGCTCCGGCGTCTTAATGGTGTAGATATAATATCTACAAAGTCCCAAAAGATAAAAATCTTACAATATATATATAGGAATAGAGTGACTGGCCGTCCGGCATAGATTGTGGAGAGAAAGTGAGTGTCGAATGTTAGACCTATCAGCTTTTATAATAAGTGGCTACGTGACAGAATGTAGAACGAAAAGTATTCACTAATTAGAAATTAATTCGAGGGAAGGCTATAAAAGGAAAGACGATCTAATATTAGAAGGTAAAGTTTATCTAAGCCTACCGAAATATAACTGGAGTGAGATGAATTCAGTTCTTAATAAAATAAAATTTAATAAGATAATTGTGAACAACCTTTACTGTGACAATAACGATGGATAGAATATGAGAAATGTATATGCTTTGAAGGTAATTTTGTATTGCTATTAAAGTAATGTCACATTCACCATGAATTGATTTTAAAAGAAGAGTTTTTTTTTTAATTTTATATATGTTAAGATATATTGTAAATTATAGTGATATTTAATTGCAACACGTTTAACATCAAGTAAAGAAAATGTCGCTGCTTGAAGCTCGAAGGAAAAAAAATAAAGATAAGTATTGAATTGTAAACTTCCATTTATTAGACGAAGACAGATACTATCGACGTTTCGGGTTTCCCTTTATCAACAAAACACGTTGAATGAAACTCTAACGTCCACAGTACCTGTATTCGTCAAATAAATTGAAGCTTACAATTAAATACTTATCTTTATGTTTTTAGTACTACAGACTGAGAGAATAATTGGATAGTCACGAAGTAGAAATGATCCAATTTGTGAGACTCGTTGGAGTTTGTTGTTAATTTACAGTCTTTAATGTTTTACGAACAATGAAATAGTTTAATCTCAACGCTCATTTTCATGGAGACACTTCAATAGACGTGGTCAGTTAATTAGTTTTTGTTATCCTTTTCCCCAGCATCATTTGAGTTAGATCGGAATGATGGTAGGAAAAAAGGAAAGATGGATTATGTGTATTTTACGACGGTAGATCAACAAGCAAAAACATGGTTGTTTATGTTAAATGAAACCAGCCAGCCGTTATAAGTCATTCACCTATCTTTCAACGTGCAAGGATATCAAACGTGCTAGTCTGAACAGTATTTAATCGGTTTATGGGCAACGTGGCTCAGCGGTACGGTCTTTGCTTCGTACCCGAAAGGTACCGAGTTCGATCACCGGCCGCTGCGCTGTTCGCATTGAGCAAGTCACCTCCCCCTAGCTTAATTTGCGGCGCTGGGTTTTTCCAGTCTTCCCTTGGAAGAGTCCCTTGAGACAAATTTCCCCTGTGGGATGAATAAAGGGAATACTTTAAAAAATCATTTTTCTATTAACTTAGATTTTATTTTGAGATAATTATATAATTTTCTTCCCTCTGATTTATATAGGGTGCGAGAAACTAAAAAGATCCCAAGTCTCACCTAAATACAGACAAGAAAGAATGGTATTACAGTAGTGATTTACATTGATTCATATTGTCCATGTGGTATCATAAATCTGCAATAAGCAGCACAACTTTAAACAGCGTTCATCGGTAGATATAGACTATCTACATACGATTTGCATCTCAAAATTGGGTGAGGGTCTCTCGGGTTTTTCATTGTACAAACTTCTGCTTTGAGCACAGTTGGTCCCTACAAAAACGACTGGATTGGGTAGTTTCTCGATTGTCACTGATAGTTTCTCTACGTTTTTTCTACGCTCGCATCAAAGAAGAATTTCGATTAATCCTTAAAACTATTTCCCGTGTTTGTGTTTTTCTGTGTAAATGTCTTAATTTTTTGCAAACATTGGGCCAGGGTTACGGCAAGCAAACATTCCTTTCTATTTCTACATATTTTTCCAAATAAAGTTAGATTTATTGCATCGTATTTTAGAGTTCCTTTTGATTTCTTTCTGTTCTCTCGTAAGATTGAATTTCTTGGGTGCAATCCATTCCTTCCTTGCTTCTCTTGACTTCTCATTGTTCGATGTTGTTGCTTTTTAAAGAAAGCCCATTGTTTTTCATTACTGCGAGCATTGCCTTTTATGTTTTCTTGACTAAACTTTAATCTATCCGTCTCCCAATTTTTAAATACAGAACACTTTCAATGCTGCTAGCTGATTATATTTTGAATTATTACTTCTCGTGGTAGAGGCCCTCATTTTAACCCATATTGATTTTTGCCTCGAGATAGAATGAACTGACAAACGGATTGGAAATAAATGAATTCGTGAATAAATGGATGGAGGAATGAATGAATAAATATTTATAGATTATAAATGCCTCCAAGCATAAAGGATTGATAGTAAGGCCAGACAATATCTTTTTAAATCGACAATTACATTATTGTAAAGATGTCAGCGTTATTTTAATAATTTGATAATTTAATAATTTTGACCTTTTAAATAGCGCAATATCTACTAAATGTGCCCAAAGCGCGTTACAAAGGGTCCCTGGTCAACAGCATTACTTCACATGTTAGACGAGATATGACGCCTGTTGGGGGATATTACAATTTTTTCCCCGACAGAGACAACACTTTTTGTGGTCAGGTACTCATTTTACTTCTGAATACGGTGAGAGAATGTGAGTAAAGAGCTTTTCCCGAGGACTTAACTATGCGCCGCCCAGAGCGGACCGTCCAATCGGAAGTCGAGTGTCATACCACATGACCACATAACGCCACATACTATGTTTGTGCCCTGGCCAGTGATAGTCATTGCTAGAATTAATGTTATTTTTGACTTCGTTACGTGTCTGTGTGATTCATTATTTTACCCGTTTACCTCTCAAAAGTTATCCTATTCGATTTTGATTATTATTATCATCTCTACGAGTATCGATCAGGTAGGATTCCTATCAATTTAATCATGAAAACTGGCTAATCTGTCATATTCTGAAAAAAGCACTTTTTTTAAGTTTAAAAGTTTTGGCCAGAAAACTCGTCCTATATCGATCGATGAAACTGGCCCCTATCTTGGCATACACTTTTAAAACTGGTACTTCGCAAGTCCTAGAGTTGAGAGGTTTTTGGAAGTTCTTTCCAGGATGAGGGTTGGTTTAATCGATTGATATTTGAAGGACAATTTTTCTGGCCAGAATTTATAATACGTGTTGTACAGAGTACGGCAGTTATGATGAGAATCTACAAAGTATAAATCGAATGAATTTAAATGTATTTTATGCGACGTGCACTTATTTGCAGGTCTGATAGGCCACTTCCTTATGGGCTCATTGTTGTAATGAAAATCTTTAAAAGAAAAATGACGCAAAATATACGTACAATACAATACAATGCCTATTATTAGTGTGGCCTTTAGTGCCCTATCACAGTGATAAAATAACTGATAAATGCATTAGGAAGACACAGGTACAGGTTATCAATTAGAAAACAAACATAAATGACTCATCGAATTCAAAGTTAAGGTGATCGAATTCCTTATCAACACAATTCTTAAAAACGTTGAGATTTCTCGCAGTTCGTGAAGAGGCGTGGAGAGAGTTCCAAATTTCTAAAGAGGTGGAAACAGTTTTAGTAAAACAGGATTTTCCACTCAGCTAAAAAGGGGCATGATAATGACAGGAACATTCTAAACTTGTAAATACAAACGTTCTAAAATAAATCGTATTATTTAAAGTGAGTTGCGGTTATTTTATTTTAAGCCTCACCCTCCTGACTTGGTAAACCTAAAGTACACGAACCATAGAATAATTAATTTTGTGGTTACTGACATTTGAACTGGCGATGTACCATTCTTCAAAATGACTCTTCTAAGCACATCTTAAAATTCTGAAATAATCACCGTTAATTCTGAGAGAGTAAATGTGACTCATAAATACGGGAATAACACAAACAAAATGACGTTTCGGCCTTTGGCCTTTTTCAAGTAAACACGATATATATATATTAATCTATATACAATATTACATATAATTAATCAAGCTAGTTTCACCTTGAATAAAGTGAACGATCAAAGGTTTCGTACAAATGGTAATTATACAGAATTAAATTTTGTTATTTAGCGATGATTGAAATCTATTTTATATTAATCTATGTTAACCTTATGAGAAATATTAAAAATATAATATATAATATCATATATGTACTATATACTACTATACTACTACTATACTAA
>NC_088362.1:51287638-51365138 GCF_034508935.2 Berghia stephanieae
CAGTAAAATACTGCAAGGTTTATTTGCTCGAAACAAAATAACCCATCGGCTTTTTTTCTATGTTAATTTCTTTTAAAATACCTCATCCCGAAATGTTCTCCTTTAGGCCATTCTAATTAAACATTGACTAACTCGAAAATAATTATAATAATAATAATAATAATAATAATAATAATAATAATAATAATAATAATAATAATTCCTTTTATTCTTCCCATAGGGGATCTAGGGGCTATTCTAATGGAAGATTGGAATAACCCAGGCGTCAGCCACAGTACAGCGCCGCAAATTGAGCTAGGGCGAGGTGACTTGCTCAATGCCACACAGCGCAGTGGTGTGTGATCGAACTTGGTATCTTTCGGGTACGAAGCAAAGACCGTACCGCTGAGCCACGCTACCCCTTTATTACTATACATCCTTTGCACATCAATTGGAGTACCTATTGCATTTATCAATCCCTCTATGAATTTTAGAATGCATGATATCTATTTAAAGCTTAGGTAATAAATCTTTTTAGCTTTCCGCTCGTGTCTGTTTCCTGATGTTATAGTTAACGACGCCTTTTCCTGAGAAGACGCTCCCTATTCGTATCTTTTATTTTCGTTCTCCTAAGACTTTTTATATAAAAACAATAAAGAAAAACATTACTAAAAAAACAACTTCAAAACATTTTTTTTCGTGAAGTCGTTTCACAACTAAGACATTTAATTTGTTTTCACACCATGTGCGGTCCTTCGATTTTTTGCTCTCAGAAAAGTGAGTGGAGCTGTAGCCATCGTACAGTTATAGCATGGCCTTCGTAAAGTTATGGCCTGACACTGACCAAAAATGACGTCAAAATACCAGTCTTTGGCCACAAAAGAAAACAAATCGTGAGTTGTATTCAATAGTTCAACCAATGGAATCACTTGTTTCCTTGAGCTCTACTAACGACAACTCACTAGATGCTACACAAACCTAAAAAATGTCGTCAAACTACCAGTCCTAGAGGGTTCTATTGTCAGGCTATCTATTAACGATCGCTGCGGTGGAGCAGACACTATAGTAGGGGGAATTAGGCTAAAACCGTGCAAATTCGGGTTGAAAGCATAAAAATGTGCATACAGGTTGCTAAGACCCATAGAAAAAACATCTGATATAGAACCACTCTGGCAATCAATTATAACGTATCGGTTTAAGGCCTTAGATTTTACCTATTACAGCTATATTAAACAAGGGAAATAACTGCGTAAAAATATATATTTTCTTCATATTCATTGTATTAGGGAAAATTAGGCTAAAACCGTGCACATTGGGGTTTTAATCCTGAAAATTGGCATATAGGTAGCTATGACCCGTATAAATAACACCTGATATAGAACCACTCTGGCAATTTATCATAACAGTGCGTTTTAGCACTTTTATTTTTTCCTATATAGCATTACTTATCCGAGGAAATAACCACGACAAGACAATGTGCGTTCTAAAACTTTAAATACACCGGTAACCATTTACGGTAGCTAACTGATGGTTATTTCGTGTTGTAACTAGTAGATAAAAGCGGGAGAGTTGGGAGAGGAGTGAGTGGGAGCGACGGAGAGAGAGAGAGAGAGAGAGAGAGAGAGAGAGAGAGAGAGAGGAGAGAGGGAGAGAGAGAGAATTTTACTCATTACTGTACTGACCTAAGACACCCCCCCCCCACACACACACACACACACACCGCATCTACATAAGTCCGTGCAAGGCAAACCGGACCTTAAACACTTGCATCGGGTGCCGATACATTCTGTCTTACATGAACATTTGATGAGTTTTTGGGACACTTTTGACCATTCTGGAAATAAGCTCCACAGTGGTTCATGTCGATCGACACATTTGTTGCAGGGTACACTTCTATAAAAGATATAATGTTAGCAAAAGCTCGACTTCTTTCAAGAACTGTGACATCATGATTATCATCAGCAGTGACATCTATTAAAGCTTGTTTTTTTAAGTATCGTGCATAAACAATTGTATGGTATAGGGCGGTCGTGTGCTTCCTGAGCGACTAAATCTCCTCCGGCAATAAATGACAACATATCAGAATCTTTTATAGATAACGCTATTTCACGAATATTTTCTTCCATATCTGTTGTCATTACAGAATGGAGTACTCCCGATTCCATGTTTTTTTTAAGCACGTTTGTTTATTATAGTCAATCTCTAATTTTGAACGTTGTCTCATTATTCTCGTGGGTTGCTAAATATATTCATTCGGTGACTCCTCCAAGTCAAATGACGAAGTTTGGAATTCTTGTAAAGCAATTCTTTTAGATTTCTTTAATTCTAATCGCCTAATTTTGTAGGCATTAAATTTTACACGACAATACTTATGCCACTTAGTATCATTTTGTTTTAAACTTTCAATAATCTCATTTAGAGGGACATTATAAACGGTCTGTGTTATCTTGTTTGGCATATCAAACACTTGTCCCAGTCTCTGGGAGCAGTTCTTTTTGCTATTGTATGTGTATCTGAAATCATGCAAACGCATTCCTTTATTAGGCATATGCAATATTCTTTCATAACTCTCTCTCTCTCTCTCTCTCTCTCTCTCTCTCTCTCTCTCTCTCTCTCTCTCTCTCTATTTCGTTCTTTCTGTTAAAGACACATCATCAGCAGGCAAAATGTGTGCAGTGCCGTACATAAGGACACAACAGTACAAATAGAACATTCTCCCATTGTCCCTTTGAGGTAAATCTTCTTCTTCTTCTAGGTTCCATGCCTGGTCCAGGCTTCGGATACTGCATGAATTATCTCTCTCCATTCCTCCCTGTCTCTTGCTTTTTCAAACAGCTCTTGGATTGTTAGGTTGGTGAAGCCCTTCAGTTGGTCTATGAGTGTTTTTCTTTGTCTCCCCCGGGCGCGTTTACCAGGTATTTTTCCACAACTTGCCAGGTATTCATTCTTATCTTTCCTTACTATGTGTCCGAAAAAGGATAGTTGTCGATCCGCTATTAAGTGCATTAGTTTCCTTTGTTGGTATGTTTGTTTTAGCACTTCTTCGTTCGTTTTGTGTGCAGTATACGATATTCTCTGCATCCTTCTCAAGCACCACATTTCAAAAGCTTCAATGTTCTTTTGTGTTTCTGCATTTGTAGTCCAGCTTTCGCATCCGTATAACAAGATTGGCCACACGTAGCACTTCAAGACTCGGAATCTAATCCCGAACGACATCTGTTTGTTTTTCAAAATGTTTCCCAGGTCCATGAAGGCCTGTTTGGCTTGAGTTATTCTTGCTCGTATGTCTCGGTTACATCTTCCATCTGTTGTCACTATTGAACCTAGGTATGTAAAACTTTCTACGTTGGTAAGTTGCTCGCCGTGAATCGTTATATTGCAGGTGTTGTTGTTTTCGGGGTTTTTCTGTATTACCATGCATTCCGTTTTGGTGATATTCACTTCCATTCCCTTGGCTTCACTGTCTACTACCACTTTGTCAACAATCTTTTGAAGTTGGATTTCTGATGTTGCAATGAGTACCGTATCGTCTGCGTATCTTATATTATTTATGTTGTGACCTCCTACTTTTATTCCCTCCATATTAGTTATGCCCCTCATGATTGTTTCTTGGTATAGATTAAACAGATCTGGTGAGGCAACACACCCTTGACGGACTCCTTTCTTAATAGGAATGGAATTTCCTGTAGAGTTTCCGATTTTGATAGATGCCTGCTGGGTGTAGTATAATGTTTGCATGAGTCTGAGGTCTTTCTCATCAGCGCCAATGGAGTGCAGTTGTTTGAGTATTTCTTCGTGGCGTACTCTATCAAAAGCTTTTTTGTAGTCGACAAAACAGAGGTATAGTGGGGTCTGAACCTGTATAGCTCTTTCACTTAAAACACGGAGGAGGTATATTGCGTTCCTTGTCCCTCTGTCAGGTTGGAATCCATATTGTTCTTCTGCGATTTCGGGGTTAATCTTATTCCTTAGCCTGTTGATAATTATACGCAACAGTATTTTGTTGATGTGGCTTATTAAACTTATAGTTCTAAAATTTTCGCATCTGACTGCACCTGTTTTCTTGAGGTAAATAACGTAAATTTGAGGTAAATAACGTAAAGTAAATAACTTGCCACAATACAGCATCATAGTGGTTGATGATGATGATAATGATGATAATTATAGCAATGTAAATGGTATGCTGACTCTTTACTGTCATCAAGTTTGACTGAAATAGGTTTTAACTCACATAAAATGATTATAGCAGTATATTTGGAAAGAAAAGAAAACAGGAGGAGGGAGAAGGAGCACTGTCCTTTGTCAACACCGGTTATCGGCATTTATTGAGCTGTGTTCTGCTAGTCTGTTTTGTCTACCCCTCTGCTCGTCTTCCCGTCTGCCCGTCCGTTTTAGAGCAATTGATTATACTTATTAAATCAGATGCAGAAAAAAATCTCATATTATTATAGAATATTGCTCGCTAGACGTCCTTTAAAACAAGTGAAATTGAATAATATTTACGATTAAATAATTTGTATGGTTCGTGAATCGAAAGTAAAGGGGAAGGAAAACATCCGCTTCGACGCTAAAAATAGTCACCAATGGGAATCCAAAGGATGACGTAAAACAACCTTTGGTCGGCTTGCCTCGAATGTTTACACAATAAAAATGATAGAAATTATTGTCGTCCAATTCAAAATTTTCTAATTTTAAAAACCTTGTATCTCAACTAATACTGATCTCTCAGAGTGGTTCTATATCATAAATTATAGGGTTTTTCATATTCTACAACATATGTAATTTTCATGCTTTCAACCTTGTTTGCACAATTCAAGGTTTTTTTGGACCTAATTCCCCCTACTACTAATGTTAATAGTAGCAAGAAATGAAGTGAGTAGAAACGTGCTAGAAGACAATAAATAGAGAATTTTATACCTACAACCCGATAGTGGTGGATGGCGTTGATTGTAGAGCGTCCCTGCCGTGGCCAGACGGAGTCTTATAGTGGGTTTGAATCCTCATCGTCGTACAGTTTGTATTCTATATTGTCTTATAATAAAATGAGATTTTATATAGAGCAATATCTATTAAATGTGCTCAACGCGCTTTACAAGGGGTCCCTTACTAACAGCAACACGTAACATGAAGAACGAAACATGACGTCTGTTAGGCTATACTAAAAAATTTTTTGACAGAGACAACGCTGTCAACGGCCAGGTACTCATTTTACACGGTCGGTGACAGAATGTGAGTAAAGAGCCTTTTTCAAGGACTCAACTATGCGCCAAGCGAGGCTCGAACCCAGGACCTTCCTAACCTAAAGCGAATGTCATACCAGTAGACCACATAGCCGATTGTAGAGCATCCCTATCATGGCCAGGCGGAGTTGTCGTAAGTTGTGATCGTGGGTTTGAATCCTCATCCTCATCGCCTTGACGTTTTTATTATATATTATCGTCTGGCACTTTTTACTCACTTTATTTTTTTCATTTTAATTTTTTTCGGCGGTGATCATTGTAACCGGTTGTTTGGTACATTTCTTATAAAAAGCAGATTCAATAATGGGTCGGTGAAAAGAAACAGCCAATTAAAATGCAGCGAAATCAAGTGCAAACCATTATAACTATTTCTCTATTAAGATAGTGCAAGAAAGCAAATGGTTCTTACCTCACCGGGCTACGAGCACATTAGCATTTGCTGAGGTTTGATGAACATCAAATCACAAATAGAAATATTTGCTTCACAGTCTGTGGACAAATTTTAAGAAAACTTTTATTCATTTATTACACTTTTCTTTTCGATTCATATATTGCAAAGATTTTTTTTAAAAAAACAAGGATATATTATATTTTGCATATAGTATAGTAAGGACTACTACTACTAATACTACTACTACTACTTCTACTGTTACTACTACTACTACTACTACTACTACTACTACTACTACTACTACTACTATTACTACTACTACTACTACTACTACTACTACTACTACTACTACTACTACTAGAACTACTACTACTACAACTACTACTACTACACCTCCTCCTCCTCCTCCTCCTCCTACTACTACTACTACTACTACTACTACTAATAGTAGTAGTAGTAGTAGTAGTAGTAGTAGTAGTAGTAGTAGTAGTAGTAGTAGCAGTAGTAGTACTACTACTACTACTACTACTACTACTACTACTACTACTACTACTACTACTACTACTACTACTACTACTACTACTACTACTACTACTACTACTACTACTACTACGTCTACTACTATTATTAGTACTACTACTACTACTACAACTACTACTACTACTACCACTGCTACTAATACGTCAACTACTACTATTAGTACTACTACTACTACAACTCCTCCTCCTCCTCCTACTACTACTACTACTACTACTACTACTACTATTGTTGCTGCTGCTGTTGCTGCTGCTGCTACTACTACTATTAGTACTACTACTACATCTACTACTACCCTGCTAACTCTGAAAAAAAGATGTATTTAATATTTTGGCCAGAAAACTTGTTCTTCAAAAATCGATCGAATAAATTACCCTCATCTTAGCAAAAACCTTCAAACCTCGGTTTGGTATTTTCTTATTTATTATTTCTGTGAGGGTGTTATCTTAGCTTTTGTCCAATATTCTTGCAAGTGGAACAGAGATTTTATTGATGGCTGTAAACCATTTTTCCATAATAAAAAAATATATATATAATTTAGCTTTTATATAGGGCAACATCCACTAAATGTGCTCAAAGTGCATTATAAGGGGTCCCTGGTCAACAGTAACATTTAACATGTAGGACGGGACATGACGCCTGTGAGGCGATATAACATTTTTTTTCGGACAGAGACAACGCTGTTAATTGCCAGGTACTCATTTTACACCTGTGTACGGTGAGAGAATGTGAGTGAAGAGCCTTTTCCAAGGACTCAACTATGCGCCGAGCGAGGCTCGAAACCAGGACCTTCCGATCAGAAAGCGAATGTTATACCACATAATACGCTGGACCAAACCACCGTGTTCCCATCTGAATAGACACGTCTCATAATTCCACTACTCTTTTATCCTTTGATCCCCATCCAAATATTGCTATAGCAGTATTCGATAAGTGCCTGGTCCATCTTAGGCGTTAAACAACCATTGGATGAAATCGCGAGTCTATCGCAAAGAACTTTCCGCCAGATCTAATAGACCATGTTATCCCCTCACTGCTGTAGCAACAGTAGGCCAGAGAAAGACCCACAATGATTTTTCAAGCCGAGTTTGAAAATTTTAGATGAGGGGGAGTGCGACTGTACTCCGAAGATGGTTTTCCATCTAAGATTTTCAATCTCTGCTTGGAAGAAAAATTCTACATCATCACAAAACCGAACATGACAACACTCAACAAATGAGACGACCTTACAACTTCATGCACACACAGAAACAAACACTTCTCATGCAATACTCTTCAACAGTCGTAACGTCACTTCCTTCCTAATGACGCATGGTAACTTAGTAACACTGGCTCTAAACTATCGGAACAATGGCGGACGCCCGTATGAAATATTTCCCCGGCGAGCATAAAAGCGTATCGAGAGGAAAAAAAACCCATAAATTTGATCACGTTTTGACTTTTACACATTTTGATCACAAGGCACACGAAAAGTTCTAGCCAGCATGAAGAATAAAAAGTAATGATTTTCTTTGTTTAGAAACAAGATGGCCGCGTTGCCGGGCGGCGTGACATCAGACTATTAAATCCAATTATGACCACCATAACCGCGAAACCGAAATATAAGATGCCAATCGTAAAAAAAATAGCCGCAACAATCTGGCCTTCTTTCACTTTCAGTTCCTAGAGATAAGGAATATTTCAAATAATATTATTGTTAAAGTTGAAGAAAACTACACTTGAATCATTTTATGAATTGCTCCTTTTATCAAAAAGTTGAACACTATTATTTTTGGGTTTCTGATTTTATTATATATATATATATATATATATATATATATATATATATATATATATATATATATATATATATATATATAAGAGAGAGAGAGAGAGAGATAGAGAGAGAGAGAGAGGAACATCCACGCCCCCGCCCCCCCCCCCCTCCCATTTGACCTCTATTATTTCCCTTTCATTATTACTCTTTCCCCCCCCCCCCCCCCCCCTTTTTTTTTTACCATGACGCAACAAGATTTACATTATTTTTACTTTTAAATCTAATTAATGAACCCATTTCAATACCACAGATTCCTAACAAAAGAAATCCCATGGGTTATCATGCTGTCTTTTTTCTGCCTGTTTCAATAATGGATCGGTGGTCTTCTTTCAATATCTTAGTAAATTGAGACAGCTCACTCGTGTTTTGTATCCGTCAACAAAGAATCCGAGATGTAACGAAAGCCGCTTATTATTTTCTTGTAGTTCGAGACTAAGAAGTTTGTCTATAGAAATAATGGAAATAAAATGTATATATATATATATATATATATATATAATATATATATATATATATATATATATATATTACTATATATATATATATTATTATTATTATTATTATTATTATTATTTAAAATATTTACCACAATGTTTGAGACAGTCTACATTAATGTTTCAGGCTTAATTTGCCATCGTCAGGACTGAGTTGTTTTGTTGACTGTTGTTGTTTCTTGAAGTGGTTCCGGTTTAAAGTTGCTTAACAAGAATTTACGCCGATGGGGACACTTTCCGTACATCTCACTTTTCATGTTGAGTGTGGCTTCATGAGGGTGTTTGATTATAGTATATTTCTCTTCCAGGCATAAGCTACATTGTTTTGATGTTGGTGTGTATCCTGTTGCTTTAGATAAAATTTTCCATGAAATGTTGTGGTCTAGTTTGTTGTCTTTTAATTTCCAAACACGATTCAATATATATATATATATATAAATAAGCATTTCAAAGATAATTATGATTGTTTGACTTCTGCCACGTTGTATCGAGCGTTGCCCTCAGAAGATACAACGTTGTAGAGAAGTCAAACAATCATAATTATCTTTGAAATGTTTATAAATAGCTCCTTTTATCAAAAAGTTGAGCGCTATTATTTCATGGTTTTTGTTTTTATAATTTATATATATATAATATATTTATTATATATATATATATATATATATATATATTTATATATATATATATATATATATATATATTTAAATATATGAATAAATATATACGAAAATACTTAAATATACTGTTTTCTTTCATAAGGTAATTGTTTTTACAAATGCGAATTATGAGAATAAATAAACAAGCAATATAAGGTCTATTTACATACTTTTATTGAGCAATTTCGTAAATGAAAAAGTGAAATAAGAATTTTTTAAAACCCGAAAAGCAACTTTTTATGGCAATTTTATATAATTATAATTACCTATGGTTTGAAGAGTTATTGACAAGATGAAAAAAGAAACGTTGAAGTAGAGTTGTTACAAATTTCAATCAGTTTTTTTTTGAATTACGAGTTTTTTTTGTCAAAATCTAAATACATTTTTTTTTAGAGTGAGCCGTTTTTTGGGATCAAGCCTCAGACCTCCTGATTACCAATCAGACGTGCTACCATTGTACAAAAGAGGTTACCTGACAGTCGGGACGAGTGAGTTAATGGCATGGTCCGCTAAGACATCTTTTTCAACTCTCTCCTTACCGATCATGTTCATTATTCTCCCAAAATGGCAGAAAATTCCCAGCAGAAAAATTGCTTTTGAAAAACTCAAACAATCTCTCCACAAAACAACTTTATGTTCTTATGAATTTAATTAAGATCATTGTGATGTACAAAATAAATCTGAATAAGAAAAAATGTATAGTGTGTCGAAACAAATGTGATAATTTTGCTGTAGGTGATAAGGAACGGGTAAAAATGACATTTTTTTTTGTCTTTGCTCTATATGTACCATTCACATATTTTCAGACTTATACTTTGCACCAATGTCTTCTCTCAAAATTTTCACTGATTTCAGTTTCTATAACATTCAAGTATTTTTACACGCAATATTTTATGTATTCCACAAAGTTTTGGAAATCTTGATTGCTCAGTTGGCAGAGCACTCGCTTCACAAGCAAAGGGAGCGTGATCAATCCTGGGTGAAAGACTCGTGTGTCGTCGAGATTGTTATTCTGATCCCCTTGTCTTCTTAGCAGTGATTGGGTAGCTGGGTCCGTTAGATCTGGGGGCTGGGAAAGTAATTTCCGATATACTAGCGTCCTATCAAAAGGATAATTAGCAATTGCTACTGTCCTTTTCCCTCTAAAGAAGCTGGGTTAAACTCCGGCTCCATGGGCCTAATGGCTCTGAAGGACTATAGGTAAAATTTACAATGCAACATCGTGATTATCTTCTTATTCAAACCGGTATTTTTAGTCATCAATTAGCCCCATTATGAACATGATGGAATATTTATGGTGTAAGAACCAGCGACAGGTGATCTAAAGAGAGGTCTTCTGGAACTTACAATTAATTGTTTCAAATTTAACATCAAGAGACATCTGAACGGATTAACATAAGACATTTTAAGGTTGACATGATTATTTATTATTAAACTGTCACTGAGAGATGACTGAGGTTTAAAAGTAGAGCTTTTACAATAAGAATCCATTAGCATTTCTATTCTGCCAACCAAAATTATGTGGTAATCTGTGTCTATTCTTTTAAATCACCTTTAGATTTCCACTTTTCTATCTGAACTGCAATCCCTCGAAACAGATCATTAGCGGCAGAGCAAAAAAAAAAAAAATTCTCCTTGTTAGAAGGAGATTGGTGGCCCTAAGGGTGTTCGCAAGAGTGGGGGTGGAGGGGGTGGATGTAATTAGAGGGTCAAGAATATCTGGTTCATCGTATAAAATTGTCATGTCCTACTATTATTTTCTTCTTCCGCCTTAACCAGTTAACTGCAGTACTTCAGAAAATCGCGTATTTAAAATTTGGCCAGAAAACACGTCCTTCAAATATCGATAGATTTAAACGACCCTCAGCTTGGTAAAAAAAACTCTCAAACTTGGGACCTCGCGAGGTCTTTAAGGGAACTCAGGTTTGAGAGTTGTTGCCAAGATGAGGGTCTTTTAAATCGATTGATATTTAAAGAATGAGTTTTCTGGCCAAAAATTTAACTAGGCGTCTTTCTGGAGTATGACGTTCAACTAGTTAAAGTTAAGTGTCCTCGTATACCACGGATACAGACATTAGCAGGCGATTACGAAGGAATCGACAGACGATAATGAAAGGGGCAGTTTTAACTTTTTCATACCATCGCTTCGTCATTCTACAGGCCCACTCATTTCTGTCGTACTCTGGAAAACCCCATATTTTAAAAGTTAGCCAGAAAACTCGCCCTCAAATATCGATCGACTTAAATGACCCTCATCTTGACATAAAAAAACTCCCAAACCTGGGACTTCGCGAAAAATGTTAAGTCAATGTGCATTGTCTAAAATAATGTCTAAATCGACATTTTTATCGGAGTTCCTTAAAATTCGATTCAACTTATTCTGACTGTTTTATTAATACAACTTTATTATAGATTTCCCCAAGAATCAGTAATGCAAACGTTTCTGCTTGAAGCTCAAAGAAATAATTAATACTAGTCAACTGAAATGTAAGCTGCCATCTAAAAAACGAAAACAAATAATGTGGACGTTTCGGGTTTCCCCTTTGTCAACAAAACACGACGAATGAAACACTTTAGTCTTTAGTGTTTCATTCATCGTGTTTTGTTGACAAAGGGGAAACCCGAAACGTCCACATTATCCCTTTTAGTCAGTTAAATTGAACCTTTCATTCCACTTTGCCACGAGTTTGTAGAATAATAGGTTTCATTTAACAACATTCCCTGGGAACTTCAATTTGCCAGTCTTTCAACAACAACCAGAATCAATTAATCCTTAACATGTGGCTATGTGGTCTAGTGATATGACACTCGCTTTCGGATCGGAATGTCCTGGGTTCGAGCCTCGCTCGGCGCATATTTGAGTCCTTGGAAAAGACTTTTTATTCACATTCTCTCACCGTATTCAGGTGTAGAATGAATACCTGGCCGTCAACAGCGTTGTCTATCCGAAAAAAAAAGTAATATCGCCTGTTTATGTCACATCCTACATGTTAAGTGTTGCTGTTGGCCAGAACCCCTTGTAAAGCGCTTTGAGCACGTTTAGTGCATATTCGCTAGTTAAAATTTCAAGTTATTTTTTTAAACATAATATGGAGTCGGGTCTTGATGTATCATGATGACAGATACCATCGTTTTCGCTAAAAGAGTAACGGCGTGCAAGCAAGGCTTCGGTGAAAAACTTGACCTTCCTTATTGACGAAAGGTCAAGGACCCGCCAACAAATTCGAGTTTGTTGTAACGTGATTTTCGATAAAATTGTTTTTACCAAATGAGCAACTCAGGCTTCAGTGAAAAACTTGACCTTTCCTGTTTATAATAGAAGGCCAATAGCCCCACAGAAACAACAAAAGTAGTAGTTTCAAAGATCACCAATCAGTAAGTTGCTCACGTAAAATTAATATTATTCTGTCTGTCTAATTTTTTTCTATAATACTTAATGTATAGATAGTGGTCGGTGGACGTCACACTAATAATATTTGTTTCTGTTCTTTTTCATCCATATTTATGATTATAGCTTCTTCCCACACTGAAACTGAGTAAACAGTCAATGTAACACACACGTTTGGACGTTGCTTACAAAATGTGTAATCTTTCTTTGTTCAATCACCGTATACGTAAAGCGGACAAAATAATTACATTCCTAGTCTTCCAGACATGCAGATACACAGTTTGCTCGATTGAGTAGATGAATATTTATCACATGCCAGCCACCTACATGACATGTTTTTAGTGAGCAAATCTGCCAACAAAACATCAAGCCGTCTGGATAGAATTTTCTTAATTGGTTCATGAGACTGATTCATGTTTTTTCGCATTGGAAAGAATCAACAAGTATCAGAGTAACCAATTACTTGACACGAAATCATCCACCAGTTATGACCCAAACGCACTGATATTTAAATGTATATAACAGGCATGTACTTTCAATTATCACCATCGTTATCATTATCCAACGCCAGACCTTTTGCAGATATTTGCGACGTTGACATTTCAGTTTGTTTGTTTTCTGTTCTGTGGAGACAGGATTGGATTTTGTGTGTCCTTCGTCTATCAACTTTACATAGATCTTTGTTGGCGTCTATTTAATTGTTTCCCCTTTACAATGGGTATCTTTAAGCCAGAACCCCATGGACATGTCATAACAATCTTAATTACCTTTCACTTCGTTGTTGATATATTTTGTTTTAACATGATTTACGACACTACATTAATTTTTAAGACATTGCAGTTAATGTGTCTGGCTGACATCACCTGCATTATATGAGTCTTGTGTATGTATACATGGCAAAAGAATACCAATCATATTTTGGACTCACTTTTTAATAGAATTAAACGTTGTGGGTTTTTTTTTATTTTCAATAATTCTTTAATTTTATCTATGTGAAATAAAAATTAATGAGAATCTTATATTCACTCGAAATAATAATATGTATTAGTTTTCAGTTTAAATGAATTTCTCAATTCCAAGTCTTCACGAAATATCACTGAGTTTAGGAGCCGATCTGTCTGCCTCTTGCCTCTATAACAAGGAATTGTTTTTCCAAAGAAAAGGTGTACTATTGGATCATCTCTTGAGAATTTTCGTTCTCCTCTTCGACATACTTCATTGAGAGATCTTCAAAAGTCTCCGCCTCTCTGTGTCGGCTTCCGACTCAATCCCATAGGTTCTTGAGTGGCAAAAAGTTGGGAAACTTTGGATGGCTATTGGAGAACTTTGAAATTGTGTTCCTCTGAAATGTCTTTGAACCTAGGAGCCCGAGGGATGACTTGTTGTGAAACATTCAGTCATTCAGAGGTAGATCTCGTTGAAAGAACGCTCAGTATTGACTCCTCTAAAAACAACAATGTCAATGTCTCTGAACTTAACCAGTAACTGTCGTACTCTGGAATAACACGTATTTAAAACTTTGGCCAGAGAATTCGTCCAAATATCGATTGATTTAGATAACCCTCATCTTGAAAAAAATGGCCCAAACCTGGGATCTCGCAGAAATCCCAATTTTGAGAGTTTTTACCAAGATAAGTGTCATTAATCTTAAAATGTTTAAATCGATCAAATATCGATTTTAAGGACGTTTTCTGACCAAATTTTTAAATACGAGATTTTCCATAGTATGGCAGTTAACTGGTGAATGATACCGCCAGCTCTCTAGAAAACAACTCAAACGAACGGATGACGCACTCAGTCATTGCGGGATTAGCTAAACCAAATTTTGTTGCTGAAAATGGGAGCGCTCCACCGTGAATGATGCCATCGTCTGTGTTGAATTGCCTGTTCCAGCCAAAGAAAACAATGGCCATTAAGAAATATAAGCTCATAAGCCTTTTAAGCACTTCCGCTTTGAGAAGGTCTGGTGAAGGACATTGACGTCATTCCTCACAATTCTCCTCGAAGTAAAGGGATTTTCTTCGCCATTTATAATCTTTCTACACCATCGAGCAGGGTCCCAAATTTAGTTATCCGCAAGAAAATGACAATCAATGACTGATTATTACACGGTCAAAATATTCGATGATACTGCTATTGGACCATCCGTTAATGTGAAGATCCATTACCTAGTTTATCTGTGAATCATATTATAATGGAAGCATGATGACTTAGACAATAAAATGATATCTTGATAAGAATTTGACAAACCTACAATCTGTCTCAACAGAATTGCCAATTAACTAATTATCTAAACAATAACAAGACCTAGTGTGCGTTCGATAAGCTGCGCTCCCAAAGAAAGAGAATGCGTACAACTGTTTTCTCTCAGAGCTTATAAACGAGGCATGTCAAAGTAAGGTTCTTCGTGTGTAGTATTATATCTATTTACACATTTTTTTCTCTTCAGAACATCATTTTATCAGATGTTCAAAAGTCTTTCCCTAGTATGTATTGACGATTTGGGAATAAATTCATCTTTGTTTCCTTATTTTAAAACAATAAACTCTTTGTTAACTAACTGTTACAGATGATTGTGTGGATATTTTGTCTAATATAATTACAAGTGTAAGAGTGCAATCACTAATGTTATAACGGGTATCTCTTTATTACACTTTACCTTTATTATTTCTGATTAATTATTTTCCAGTAAGTTCGATGATTTGACCCTACGAATTGCCGTGTTAAAAATACAATGGGTATGAGTAAATGCCAATATCTTTTTATCAGCAGACCTAATACAAGGGGGCAGTCACAGATTTTACAAAACTTAAATTTTGCAAGAAATTATTGGGTTTTTTACGTAAGTTAAAATTATGTTAGCCCTATTCTGTATGCAGACGTCTAGGGTCATTGGGAATATCCCCATAAGTTAGGGGTATAATCATATTTTTTTTCAATTGCACATTTTGACGCTGTTCATAGCAAATCTTAAAGCATAAGTATATCTAGATCTTCCTACACGAATTCTTTTTTATTTCAGTTATAGGCCATCCATGCAAAATGTGTGTGTATTTTCAACTGTATAAAATGAGAATACTTTTGAAAATGTAATTTATAAGAACTTACGCAACATGAACTCATCTCACCAAATGATAGATTTCTTCATTATTGCATTGTTGAGACATCAAACGATCAAATATCTTTTGATACTAATGGATCGATTTTACAATCATCAATTTATCTAGTTTCATCTTGGTCGAAATGTTTTATATTTATGTAAGTCCATTTAAGTGTCAATTCCTCATGGGCTGATTACAAAATTAGCCAATTCTGAGCCAATAACTTTCTTTTAGTATTTTACATTGAGAAGTTTTATACCCAATCTTATTTTTCCAACACGAAAAAAGTAATTTTTTTAATTTCTAGAAAGAATTATCACTAAAGTCAACACCAGACTCTCGACAAATCGCGTCAGGTCAAATTATTATATTCAATAACCGACTTTACTACCATATTTTGAAAGATGTCATTAATTTCATCAAGGAAAATATAGTCTTTTATTTAACTTAAATTGGTCGACTTCTCGCCATCGGACAAAATTGGTGTTGACATAAATGAAATACTGTTCGTTGAGATTTAAATTAACAAAACAGTTCATCTGGAAAAGAAAGCACAGAATAAACTACTAATATTTGGAAATGCTTGTTTCAGCCGCTCTTTTTATTTAAAGCTTTCGGCGTTTCGTTATTTATTTAATGATTTGATTGAACTTTCATTTTTATTAGAACCAAAAAATTCATTCGTTACTCATTTTTGCTTTGTTTTTCTTCTCAGTTAAGAGTAAAATCGTGTTTTCCACAACAGGTGGTAAATTTCACAACATAATTCTTCTATTGATTTTTGTCTCTCATCCTGTCCCCAGTAAGCCCCATATTATGCAACCCATTGACTCCAAACTGTAGCATTTCGAGATGAATCGGACCGCCAAAAATGAATTAGAGGAAAAATAAATGATGAGAAAAAGGACCGTAGAAGTTTTTGCAATGCAATAAATTGTAGTTATTATCCACCATAACGAATGTAAAAACAATTCCTGTTTCATATTGGAGGCTATGAATTCAATTTCCCCCTCTTTGTGACGGCAGGTCATATATGGACTTGTCATTGACAAACGTTGTCCGCTGAACAACATTTTTAATGTACGCCAGAGGATAAAAGTTCCCAATTTTATATTTTATGATAATTAATTTTGTCGTAATCTCAGTGTCAAAATGTTAACTTGACGGTCTATTTCTTCTCAGCATTCTTCAAGTTTAAAATATCGAAATGTGGTTAGCACACTTGCTTTCTAACCCAGAACACGGTCTGTGTCATGTCGGTTTGTTCACATTGTAGTGAATGGGTAGCTGGATCTATTTAGCTCTGAATAAAAGTATTTGCGAATTTTAAAAAATAATGAAACTGGTCACCAAAATACATCATTTTGTTTAAAGGTCAACACGTAACGGCTGCTAAGTCATCAGTAGTACTTGACTGTTTTTACAAGGAAAATAATGTTAAGAACATTGTACAATAAGCCCATTTTGGTGAAATAAAAGTGTTTGATTCATACTAGCTATAAGCACGCTACGAGGCAAGGATAATTTATATACCATAACACCATGATGTTATTGCAAGGCTTGTTAAACTGTCATAGATAAATTTAATAAAATCTATGGTAATTTAATAAACGCTATGGTAATTTATGTAGCGTGTTTCGAAGGATGAACAAAACTCATTGAACTTTAAAGTGTTTAATTATATTTTCATTCCCCCATCAGGCTATATGGAACTAAATTTCTATTTCGTATAATTTAACTTCTCTCATTTAAAAAGTAATTTTGCACTATCTCTCACTCAATAGCCGTCAGTGATGATCGATACTTTGGAGGAATTAGAATAAAAAGAGTTCTAAGAGCGTTTAGCACAATTGGACAAATCGCGGATAAAGCTGTCGTTCAGAAATCATAAGGACCGTGGAGCACGAGTTATCCCGTAGTGTCAATTGATATAATCAATTGTTTGCTACATTTTAGAGAGGACGCCGGTCTTTCGCAAAATACTTTCTGTCCAATCTCAGCTGGTTGGACACGAAGGTCGGACAAAAAAACCTCAACTTGACTGCATCCCGGATCAATACCGGCTGTGAGGCAAGTTCTGAGCTCTTCTGATCCCAATGGACTAAGAGAGAGATCAATTCGGTTGGGACAAAACAATATAATTGATAATGATGAAATAAATACTTGTGCAAGCTCTAGACTGGACGCATTTTTTTTATAAAGGGGTCGGTACGACATTCATTCTTGCAACATGTTACAGGATTATGTGGCAATGATACATTTTATATTACATTTCATACTTGTGTTAGGCACTCTACATACATTACTCCACTCGAACATGCATTATCGAGTGCCTTGTTTTATACAGAGAGCAAATAAATACAAAATGAACCCCTAACAAGTAACTTGTGCTTTATGGAATGGAAATCTTATTTCGAACATGGTGACATTAGGTGAACAATTACCCCCCCCCCCCCCTCCCTTTGACACCCCACCTCCTCCTCCCAAAGATATATATATATATTTGTAGACACCGCTTTATGAGGAAGATAAAACGATATAGTCTAGTTGCCAAATCATGAATTTGACCAAAGTTTAACATCTCTAGATTAAATATCTGAATAGTGCTGCCATGTGCATATTGAGAATTTTGAAAAATTACGTCACAAAGGTCACGAAAGGGTAATTTTTTAAAAGACCCTCAGAAATCATTTTTTAAAAATTATTATTTAGGTAAAGGTCACTGCCATGACCCAAATTTTACAATGTATGGTATCAAATTAAAAGTCTGGACAAGACCAATAGAGAATTTAGGCTATTTAAATTGACTTCATCGGTAAAAGTATAATTGGGATATTGAAAATTGACAATTATATGGCGTAGAATCACATAAAAACATGGAGAGAGTCTCCATAATGAGAGACCACTGTATTGAGTCTGTAAGTCTTCATTTCTTGTGCTTTTTTACATTGCAAATTAATGAAAGACAAAAAAGAGAATGACAATTTTCGGCATATTTCTGACATGTATCTCTTGTAAACTAAATCACTCGTCATCAATGTCTTCCTCGCTTGACTCATCGCTTGACACAGAAGCAGCTTGATAAAGGCGATTTTGACAGTTCTGGTGATCATAGCATTTACAAACTATTGTGCAGGGAAGCTGCCCGGCAACACAGCCAGATTTTGATGATCCACAGGGTTTTTCAAGAGAACATCCGCATCGAATAGTCTCTAACAACTCGGGTGGCATAATTGATGTGATTGAAGCTAGAGGCTTGGTTGCTGGTAACTTCATCCATCTAAAATCTGTTGGTTGTAAATCTGAGGGAGGCTTGAGCAGGCAAGGGAATGTGTATTGTAAGTTTGCGTGCCGTTCGAACTTTTATGCTTCGACACAGATTTGATCTAGGTAATATTGCTCTATGGGATTAATAGCTTGTTGAGATTTTGACATGGAGTCTCTCTTCAAATATGAACTGGCGCCATTGCCGACATTTGTATTCATTGACAATGAAGACATATGTACAGCTACTAGAAAGTCGCTCTGAACAGAAATTTGCAAGAAACTGTCTCTCCTCGTATGATTTTGATCTTGGGTGGATGTGCACTTCTTTATTGTGTAAACTAGCCATTCAAAGGAATCATTCAGGACCATGGCAATAGTTTTTGGACACTTCTATTGCCGAAAATGGACAGACGTGACGTTCCCCTTTTTTTGACAGATTCCATGATTTCAATAGCTGCTTCTGTATCAAGCGATGAGTCAAGCGACGAAGACATTGATGACGAGTGATTTTGTTTACCAGAGATACATGCCAGATATGCTGAAAATTGTCATTCATTTGTCCTTCAGTAATTAGCAATGTAAAAAAGCAAAGGTGAAGAAAACTGAAGCCATAATACAAGGCACTTTTTCCCATTATGTAGACACTCTCCATGATTTTGTGTGATTTAAAATGCTAATAATTTGTCAACAACTCGGTCGATTTTGAAAATAGAAGTATTTTTGCATTTAATTCGACTAAATCTTTCATTCTGTATGCTAAAAAATTATTTCTGAGGATTTTTAAAAATGTCCTTTTCATGACCTATGTGGCGTAATTTCTCAAAATGCTCAATATGCTCAAGGCAGTACTATTCAGATATTTAATCTAGAAATTTTCAACTTTGATAAAATGCAATTTTAAAAATTTGACAGACACTTATTTTGGGTTCATGGTTTGGCTACCAGACTAATATCGATTAGGTAGTATTTCTTTTCCTTTGAACTCTATATTATACAACTGAAATATGGTTTTAAAATACAATCAACACAAATACAACCACTATTTTATGGTAGCAATACAGCCATGAGAAACTTTCTTCAGTCAAATAAGGATGGTGTCTTAAGAAGTAATAATCCCACTCTTAGTAAACCTATTAGTTGCCTAACTAGTCAAATCTTTTAAAATTGCTAGACAAGCTGTTTTGCAGTACACATCAAAAAAGCATTTTTTCATTTTGGCCAGAAAAAGAACTCTACTTATAATATCGATGGTCGGCGGATCAAAACGATGAAGTCTACATACAAGCTTTGCGCACCATGTCTTATTTAATTTTGGGCGGATCAGACCTCTGATCATCGGGACTTCAGAGGTTTGATGCGCCGACCATTGATATATGGATGAGGAAGATTCCTCCCAAACTATTAAAAACTCTTCTTCCTGTGTCTTCAAAGTCTTAAGCCGAGACATGTTGGGGGGGGGGGGGCATAATGCGAGGTTGTCCGGTCTTGTGGTATCCATGACACCCACCTTTGGATCAGAGGGTCATGGGTTCTCTCTGAACGGCACATAGTTGAGTCTTTGGAATAGGCTCTTCACTCACCTCTTATTTTGGGTTCATGGTTTGGCTACCAGACTAATATGGATTATGTATTATTTCTTTTCCTTTGAACTCTATATTATACAACTGAAATATGGTTTTAAGATACAATCAACACAAATAAACCACTATTTTATGGTAGCAATACAGCCATTAGAAACTTTCTTCAGTCAAATAATGAGGGTGTCTTAAGAAGTAATAATCCCACTCTTAGTAAACCTATTAGTAGCCTGACTAGTCAAATCTTTATAAATTGCTAGACAAGCTGTTTTGCAGTACACAGACAAAAAGCATTTTTTCATTTTGGCCAAAAAAAGAACTCTACTTATAATATCGATGGTCGGCGGATCAAAACTATGAAGTCTACATACAAGCTTTGCGCACCATGTTTTATTGAATTTTGGGCGGATCAGACCTCTGATCATCGGACTTCAGAGTTTGATCCGCCGACCATTGATATATGGATGAGGAAGATTTCTCACAAACTATTAAAAACTCTTCTTCCTGTGTCTTCAAAGTCTTAAGCTGAGACTTTCTGACATGTTGGAGGGGGGGGGGGCATAATGCGAGGTTGTCCGGTCTTGTGGTATCCATGACACCCACCTTTGGATCAGAGGGTCATGGGTTCTCTCTGAACGGCACATAGTTGAGTCCTTGGAATAGGCTCTTCACTCACATTCTTTCACCGTACAACAGCGTTGTCTCTTTAGGAAATAAAATTGTAATATCGCCTCAAATGCGTTATGTCTCGTCCCGCATGTGAAGTGTTGCTGTTGGATAGGTCTAATGTGGTATTTAAGGTGGAGATTAAAATTTTTATTTAAGAAAATTTTATGTGATAATTCTCCACACCACTCGAGCGTTTTAAATAGGTTGACAGCTCCTGTACTCACAGAATCGCCCTATTAATTAAAATTAAATTATAAAGGTCTGCAAATCCTATGATTTCCCCGTTACATATTACATGGAATTAGTAAACAGCAATGATTAATGACTCGTATAGCTGTCTAAGGATATAACCTTCACAATACAATAAGTAATGAATAAAATAAGTTCCAGTCCCACTAATTAAGATTAAGTCGGATTTCTTCTTTTTTTAAATAGATAGTATTTACACGTTTTTAATGTTTATGATTCTTCATTGGGCACTCACAAAGGAAAACCACAAAAAAAATTATTATTGTTGTAATTTTTAGCTTGGTGGCAGCTGAGGTCCTTAGCCGAACAGGCCGTCTCTCAGGTCTTGATGGTAAGGGTGATGTTTGATGCAATGGCACGGTTGGACAGCTCTTCCTATGTCCCGTCTAGGGATGGATTGAAATTCGGTGTGATATAAATATAAACAGGTGGTACCCAACAAGGGCAGACCATTGAGGATCCCAAGGGTTTGACGAGTTGACAGACACTTCCATGACTGATTTCAAGGTCTCCTGTTATCTCATCGAGCGGTGCTCTTCTATGAGAGCTGATCAATGCTTCTGTCTTTAGTTATTGATTCATTGAGTTGATACTGCTTGGATGTTGACTACCAAGAGGTTTGTCTTGTAAAGACATGGTTGAGGGGTGTCAGATTAGGTGTAGGCTTGCATCTCGCTTTCTTCTAAATGACGAGATACATGTTCAACCAACCTAAAAACACTGTTGCTACAAAATGCTTGAGTTTTATAGACTTTCTCAAGTCGTTTAGAAATATTACTAGAGGTTTCTTCTTCAAAAACAAGACATTCAATGACAGCTCTATGTCGCTGACGAACACCCATGGGGTAGCTATTTTCAACTGCCATAATTTTGTCAAAATTGATTATCGAATAAAAGTTTTCAATATGTGGTTTAAAGATTCCATGTGTATGTTCAATTGAGCCAAATAGGACGTCACATGAAAATGAAATGAACTCAGTAGGAGATTTGTCCCATTATAATTTGACTCAGCCTCATCATTATCTTTATATTTTATACTCCTCATACAACCATCGACACGACCACGACTACTACCTGTACTACTACCACCGCTGTCACTACTACTACTACTACTACTACTACTACTACTACTACTACTACTACTACTACTACTACTACTATTACTACAACAACAACAACTACCACTACTACTACTACTACTACTACTACTACTACTACTACTACTACTACTACTACTACTACTACTACTACTACTTCTTCTTCTTCTTCTTCTACTACTACTACTACTACTACTACTACTACTACTACCACCACCACGACCACTACTAATACGATTACTATAACTACAACTACTTAACACATAACATAAAGAAATTTTTTTAAATCCACATGATTTCGACTTAGTATTCATCAGTTACATAAAGCATGAATAATGGCTTTAATTTAAGCTTTACAGACACCCATTATATTTCTTCCTCACTTGAAACAAATAAATATTCAACAACTTTGTCTTTATTAACATAAAAATCAAATTTCCAATTATCTTTTTCATTATAAAAAGCGATGTTTGTCAGGATGTGGACGTGAACTCTGTTCAAAATAAAATGATTGATAAAAGCCTGGAGCTCCAACTCTTCGTCCCTCTATGTTACTTGGCATAGTTGACTAAAGTTCTTTTTAGTCGATAGTTATTAGAAAAACGAATATTCTTGTTGGTGCGTTAGTACTTTTACTACTACTACTACTACTACTACTACCACTACTACTACTACTACTACTACTACTACTACTACTACTACTACTACTACTACTACTACTACTACTACTACTACTACTACTAATACTACTACTACTACTACTACTACTACTACTACTACTATTTCACTCATAACATAATGCAATTATATTAAATCCACATGGTTCCCACTAAGATTCATCAATTATATGAATCAGGACTAATAGTTTTAATCTGTGCTTTCAAGACAACCATTATATTTCTTCTTTGCTTGAAAAAAAAGAACAATTCAACAATTTGTTAACATTAATATCATATTTTCCAATTATTATTTCTTTATAAATAAAGATGTATGTGACAACATGGCCTTGAACTCTCGTCAAACTCTTTTTACAAAAAAAATATTGATAATAACTCCAACTCTTTGTCCCTTTGTATTACCAGCATTATTGGTATTACTGTCCATAGCTACCCAACCAGTTAATAAATAAATAAATAAATAAAATTCCCTTTATTCATCCCATAGAGGAAATTTGTCTCTAGAGTCGATTCCAACTGAAGACTGAACTAACCCAGGCGTCAGCCGCAATGCAGCGCCGCAAATATAGCTAAGGCGAGGTGACTTGCTCAAGGCCACACAGTGCAGCGCCGGGTGATCGAACTAGGCATCTTTCGGGTACGAAGCAAAGACCGTACCGTTTAGCCACACTGCCCCCCCCCCCCCCCCCCCCCCCCCCCCCGATATCGCTTTAAATGGCCCTCGACTTGACATGAGGGACATTTAAATCGATCGACATTCGAAGGACGAGTGTTCTGGCCAGATGTTTATCTACGTGCTTTCCCAGACTACAGCAGTAAAGTGGTGAAAGCTCATTTTAATCGGCTGCAGTATTTGTTTTAATTTTTCAGAGTACACTACAACAACAACATTAACTACTGTTACTACTACTATTATTATTACTATTACCACTATTACTACTTGTACGGCTATGTGGGCTAGTGGTATGACACTCGCTTTCGATCCGGAAGGTACTGGGTTCGAGCCTCTCTCGGTTGAGATAGTTGAGTCCTTGGAAAAGGCTCTTCACTGACATTCTCTCACCTTATTCAGGTGTAAAATGAGTACCTGGCCGTAAACAGCGTTGTCTCTGTTCTCTGGTAAAATTGTAATATCGCCTTGCAGGCGTCATGCCTCGTCCTACATGTTAAGTGTTGCTGTTGGTTGTAAAGCGCTTTGAGCACGTTTAGTGGATTTTGCGCAATACAAAAGCTCAAGTTTATTGCTACTACTACTACTGCTACTACTACTACTACTACTACTACTACTACTACTACTACTACTACTACTACTACTACTACTACTACTACTCCTACTTACTACTATAAAAATAATAATAATTATTATTATTATTATTATATTATTATTATTATTATTATTATTATTATTATTATTATTATGACGATGATGATGATGATGATGATGATGATGATGATGATGATGATGGTGATAAATATAATAATAATAATAACAATAATAATAATAATGATAATAATAATAATATAATAATAATAATAATAATAATAATAATAATAATAATAATAATAATAATAATAATAATAATAATAATGATAATAATAATAATGACAATAATAATAATAATAATAATAATAATAATAATAATAATAATAATAATAATAATAATAATAAAATAATAATAATAAAATAAAATAATAAAATAATAATAATAATAATAATAATAATAATAATAATAATAATAATAATAATAATGATAATGATAATACCATAACAAGGACTATTAATACTACTTTATGTTTTATGAGGGAAATCCAATAATTAAGTAGGTAGAACACCATAAGTAAAAGAAAAATGATCTACGGACGTAACTTATAAAAATGTCTTTATTTCAACGTAGTTATCATGCATAGCGGTTCATTTGGCTTGCATGACAAGAAGGAACTGAAGCCCAGCTAACAAATTGAGTCAAGCGTTGAAAAGCAATTTTGAACTTCTGTAGCAATGCATTCCAATCTTTCTACTATGACACTCGTTTCCGGATCGGAAGTTCCTGAGTTCGAGCCTCGCTCGGCGCATAGTTGAATCCTTGGAAAAGACTCTTAACTCACATTCTCTTACCGTACTCAGGTGTAAAATGGTACCTGGCCGTTAACAGTGTTGTCTGTCAAAAAAAAAGTATTAAAGAGAGCTAACAGGCGTCGTACCTCGTTCAACATGTTAAGTATTGCTGTTGGTCAGGGACCCTTTGTAAAGCGCCTTGGGCACGTTTATTGGATATTGTGCTCTATAAAAGCTCAAGTTTAAGCGCTAAATACTTGAGATGTAGGCATTACAAACTCTGGACTGTGAGATGAATGGGAAATCTATAGTGATAAAACTCTGTCTTCGTAACACTTTCTCTGTATGTGAATAGGGCGTAATCGTATTGTTCTGTTGAACTATAAGACCACGACTATAAAATCCCGTTCTTTTACGGCAAACAACATTTCATAGTTAGTCAAGCCTTTCACAATATTGATTAATTTTGCCTTATTGTTCATTAGTAAAAAAAAACGAATCTATGAAAATCAAAGTGATACAAAACTGCTAGAAGCTGTGGACTGTAAAAAGAAATAAACAAAAACGAATATAACAGCTTCGAAAAAGAATAAAATACCAAACACGCAACGTTTCGGGTTCAAAAGCCTTCCTCGCTCAATAAGAAAAATAATAATACCATTAATAGATCGCTTAAAACCCAGACAGGGGGTAGAAAATGATTTGCACGTCGTGTCCTCCATCTAATATATTTGTATGAAAATCACACATTCAGGCATCAAAGAACTGATGCCATCATTTCTCGGCTGGCGGGCTCGACAGGAGATGGCGAGTAATTGGAATGGTGGGGTGAACCCAAGTTTCAATCATCGCTGGTAATCGATTGTTAATTAAAATACCCATCAGACCTTTCTCCGCTCTATTTCGATACCAATCCATGGAGTTTTGGCAAGTTCAACATTCTGAGCAGCCTGATGACATGTTTGGAATTCATCTTACAAAATTCTTCTACCCGCCAAGTTGTCATGGATTCCCCCACCCCCACCCTCACTTACCCCAATAGCCCTTTTTACGGATTTTCCGAAGCAATATTTCAAATATTTACATTTCATATCTGATGCGCTCATTGATTCGAGTGTAACGATGGGCGACAAGACTTTGGTTCGTTTCATTGACTTCCTCTTCGTCTCGTTTTTCTTCTTCTTCTTCTTCTTCTTCTTCTTCTTCTTCTTCTTCTTCTTCTTCTTCTTCTTCTTCTTCTTCTTCTTCTTCTTCTTCTCCCTTAATTTGCAAACCATTCGGAAATATAGATGCTTTGAAATTTTACGTCTCGGAATGTTTTTGTGTGCCGATAGCAGTGAATGAGCCGTATTTAATTTTTTTAAAAACACATTTTGATAGACTAGAGAATTACATTCTTACAACAGAAGATACCAGTCCTTTGAATCGGTCCGAGATTACAGTTGTCAGATTGTTTTGCCTGTGCAATCCTTCCCAATCTATTTTCGAAAATCTATTTAATTACAAATCCATTATTACAACTCTAGTTTACTTTCATGTCCGATGTTTATAGCATTGCTTGTGACTGCTGTATATTTTATGAATATAAACCTGTGTATAAATCCGTGCTAATATAACGATGAAGGATGTGTAACATTATGATAATTTCTATTCAGAATCAATAAAGTATACCTTATCTTATCTTATCTTATATTTTTTTTGGTTATAAGGCCCCTTTCAACGTATTAGCAGGTTGGACGCAAATATTGGCTTGTTTTAATAGTGTTGTAATTTAATATTATTGTGCGGCTATGTGGTCTTGTGGTATGACATTCGTTTTTGGGTCGGAAGGTCCTGGGTTCGAGCCTCGTTCGACGCATAGTTAAGTCCTTGGGAAAAAATTCTTTACTCACATTCTCTCACCGTTTTCGGGTGTAAAATGAGTACCTGGACATTAACAGCGTTGTTTCTGTCCGAAAATAAAATGTAATATCGCCTGACAGAGGCGTCATGTCCCGTCTTATGTGTTAAGTGCTGCTGTTGGCCAGGAACCCATTTTAAAGCGCTCTGGGCACGTTTAGTGAATATTGGGCTATATAAAAGCTCAATATTTTTTTCTGCACTTAGATCATTTGGACATAATACCAGTTTGACGTGACGGGTCACATTTATGACTGATTGCCTCAAAACGGTACTATGTCGAATTGGTTTGAGAGTACTTCTATTACAACAATGAGCCCATAACAATTTGCGTTATCAGACCAGCAAAGAAGGTAAACATCGCCATCACCACGTAGATCTATGGAAAATATAAGCCTTTTGATATTTTCAATTATTTTGTTATAAACTTCAAAAAGCATTCTTTCCCTTTGTGAGCTAAAAGAGAACAATAGCTCCGATTCCTGCTCTGGCCAGTCTCTGATTGAAGTAGCTATTATTAAATAAATCAAACTCGTATAATGATGACGTTCCCCAGAGATATTGATGGTGAAAGTGCACCACATAGAAAGAAATTGATTTTTTCTAAGATTCATTTGTTACAAGTTGTTAAAGAACATCCTTTGATTTTAATGTTAAGCCCATTTTATTCAGGCGAACCGACATCTTAAATGAAGAGGGGTTTTCCTAAACTCCCTAACTCCGTTTTTCCCAGTTTGAGATGTTGAGGATTATTTCCCCTAAAATTTCTCATTCGGTCTATTATGCTATCATATTTAAACTGCAAATTATCACAAATGTAAGGACATTTTTGTGCCAATTGATGCTTAATATAAAATTTACATTTAATTTTATATCATGGATGGAAAATCTTAAAAAATAGAAAAATCGGCCTAACGAGTTTTGGAAAACCAGCCTTCAAATTGTTTTGGCGTTATTTTCATCGTTTTTAGCCAGTTAACTGCCGTACTTTAGAAAGACATGTACTTAAAATTTACATAGAAAACTCATCCTTCAAATATCAATCGTTTAAAATTACATTCATATTGGCAAAACCTCTCAAACCTGGAACCTGGCGATTGATATTTAAAGGGCGAGTTTTCTGGCCAAAAATGTTTTAAAACGGCTGTTAACTGATTAATACGAGAATTTATTGAATTGTTTATAATCGATTGGTGAAATAAGTATTTTCAAAAATTGCTCTTAGAAATGTTAGGCATCAAAGTAAAGATCACTCAATATTGATTTTTTTTTTTTTTTGTCCATGGTACATTTTTGTCAAAATCGGCCAAGCCGTTGAGAATACAATAAAGTCTTTCCCTGATTTTTAAGACTTATGGTCCTAAACCATTGCAGATATTTACATCTCGTTTTCACCATCTTCTAAGAAAGTCGTACATTTATGCCGATTAGTCCTAGATCTATCCCTTCTTTACGTTACCAAGTTAGCAAAATTAACATAATTTTTCTCTCTTTCTATTTCGGAATCACAAAAGTACGACAAAATTCTCTTTGTGCAATGTGATTGCATGAAACGAAATAGCCAATAGTTGCTCAAGAACATTTCTTCGCCCAGAAGTTAGAACATTACATGACATGAAATCAATTAAGAAAGAAACCCATCCAAAATAAAAAAAAAACCAACAAAGAAAACCGCCAAAAAAGGTATTATAAAGTTGCTGAGACACAAAGGGAATGTTTGGTATTGGCAGATGCACTAAATAGTTATAGATCGATCCTTCGTTATCGTAAATACGATTGCTGTCAAAAGTCATTCAAGACATGCTAGAACTTTGTGCTGCATCCCATCTTCATGACAATCAGCCATATATATCTTTTTCAATAAGCCGGTGTTCCTCCACCTTGGAGACTTGCAGTTTTGGGATTTTCTAAACCAAACGTTTTCAGACAGTCGAATTGGGAGGGATGGAATCGATTTCCTGACCGCCTGGGTCACCGGACATTTCTCCTTATGGCATTTTCCTATAGGGCTACATCAGAGATATTGTTTATCCAGTCCCCATACCAGATGGCATTCTTGCCATGGAAATATAAGAGCTGTTATTGAATCCATCACTTCACAAAAACTACAAAACACAAGGAAAGAACCTGAATTTGCTCGTATATAACCATGGCAAACTGAGTAAAAGATAATGGTAAATATCTAAGTATTCATAATTCTATATTGACTGTAACTTTTTCTGTAAAAGATGTTATTAAACAGGGAAAGACTTTCTGGACACTCTTTTTGAATCTATTTGGATATGCTCCTGTATCAATAAAAGCGATATCAAACGAAGAAATTAAGCTTTATGTATGTATGTATGTATGTATGTATGTATGTATGTATGTATGTATGTATGTATGTATGTATGTATGTATGTATGTATGTATGTATGTATGTATGTATGTATGTATGTATGTATGTATGTATGTATGTATGTATGTATGTATGTATGTATGGATGGATGGATGGATGGATGGATGGATGGATGGATGGATTTATGCATGTATGTATGCATGTAGGTATATATGTGTGTATGAATGCGTGTATGTATGTATGTATGTATGTATGTATGTATGTATGTATGTATGTATGTATGTATGTATGTATGTATGTATGTATGTATGTATGTATGTATGTATGTATGTATGTATGTATGTATGTATGTATGTATGTATGTATGTATAAATGTATGTGAGTAGGAAGGAAACAGGATGACCCTAAATGACAATTAGAATTTTTTAAGACTTTGAGATATAGTGTTAACATCATGTTCTAGAAGATTAAGATGACACACTTGTTCTTTAAAATAAATCCTGAAGACTTCGAATTGAAAGACAGGAGCGTTGCTATCAGCTACCCCACTCCCGAGTGAATGCACACATTTAGTCCTTTTCCCAAGTACAATAAGGCTATTTAAGTCCCTCCCAGACATCTTGTGAAATTCTGACCGTTATGAAAAATTCACTTGTCAATTAGAAAACATTTCCTGTCACTGGGGGCCACAATTATTGACGGCCATAACCTAACACCATCCCACGCCACACCAATTATGTTTTGTATATTTTCAATATTGAAGCCGTAACAATATGATTGGATTGGATTGAATTGTCACAGGTTGTTAGTAGTTTACAAAACAATCTCCCCCCCCCCACACACACACACACACTCCAATTAGAAATCCTTTCTTTAAAAAATATAGCCTTGAGGAGAACATTGTGCTTATTTGAGTCAATAAAAAAATTGATACGGCGCACAACTCTACTGAAAGATTTAAAAAATAGAAATGTATTTTTTACAGATAGATAAACAGATAACTTGATTTCCTTTTATAATTTAAAGTCAGTTTGAACGTTCGTTAAGTCAAACAGATATCATAAAAAATTTACCGAAGACACTAACACCTCATGACCACACCCTCAACTCTATCTATCCAGTAGAGTCCCTACTTTCGTTGTGTTGATTTAGCGGTGATCAGTGTTATGTAGTAGTGTGTTCTCATTGCGTGTATGTTTATGTGTGCGTGTGTGTGTGTGTGTGTGTGTGGTGTATACATATGTGTGTGTGTTTTGGAATGTGGTCGCATGGAAGAAAAAAAAAGGGGGGGGGTGGTGTCCTTCAAGTAGAGAAATTCCTGAGCAAAGGGGGGAGGGAGAGGGGGGTGTGTGTGTTTGCTAGGAACTGTCAGATTGGCATTTTACAGCAAATCGTGGCATTCATAGTGATATAATTCACTTGATCACATGACGGTATTCTGATTTACAGAAATTTTAAACAAATTTCACCTATTAACAACATCAACGAATATTACTGCTGATATTACTGTCGTTTGTATGCCATCGATGTGATAATTATTGCCCTGGGAAATATTTAGTTAAACGTTGTCGGCAAACTGTCAATTGAATATGTCTAGCTTCTAGCCCGAACAAACCAAAAGTAGACAGATTCGGGGACATGATATTTTTCGCGTCCGCTTCAGATTTTCATTTGACCTCACATAAGTTAAGTAAAGGGGAGACATTCAGAAAGCTTCTACATCCCCAGTATTCATTCAATTTGTATTTTCACCGTTGATCTTTTGTCAGGCGTTTATTTATTCTATTTGTCATCATATAAAAGCGTTTTAAAAACTCTAGAACAAACCTTGATAGATTTGTGAAAGTTTAAAATGTACTAATTTGACCATTGTTTTGATTCTCGGCCGCCATTTTAATGTGTGAGGTATTGAAGGTAGTGCAAAACACTCCCAAGTAAAGCGTGGTAAAGATTTGCGACTTATTGATATTGATATCTACTGACTGATAAACTAAAATCATGCCGAATAAAGCATGGCACCGACGACAAGCACATCGATTAAAATGTGCATCTAATCGTATTCAAACTAATCAAGAAAATGATTCTGGCAATATCGAATGAAATTAGTTCTTTCCCCGCGAAATTGCGGGCTTTTTACTAGTATATTATAATATAATAATGCTTGACTATTTCTTTCTTGGCGAAGAAAGTATGTTAGGTCATTTGGGTCTAACGAGTTAACTGCCGTACTCTAGAAAGACGTATTTAAAAATCTTACCTTAAAATATCGATCAATTTATATGATCTTCTGCTTGGCAAAAACTCTCAAACCTGAGACCTCGAGATGGAAGAACTAGAAAGAGTTGACCTAACCCATGAATCTAAATGACAAGCCGGCCAACGAGGAGGAGTTTCCCGTGGGTCGATCAGCTGTTATTACTGTGTCATACCGGAAGTGGCTCTATTTGTTTAATGAAGAGGAAGATCGGTGCTATCAAAACACTTTTCTTGTCCGATGAATAGTTAAAGGAGGCGCTATCTTTCACGATTTTCCCTCGCCTCGATTCAAAGTTAATCGACTTTTTCAACAAATATTCTTTAAAGATTATTGACTTAAATCTACAAAACCACCAATGTGCATACTTGTTGCGTTTATAGATCCAATAATCTAGCTACAAACGGTAGCGGTCTTAGTTTCCATCGATAAGATCAACGCGAGGGAAATGATGATCAGTATTTCTTTTTTAAAATATCGGTATCGCTGCTGTTGCAAAAATAACAGTTGCTTCTAATAGTGCTCACACTAATATTTTATGACGATTTATCCAGGACGCAAACTCCTTACAGTTGCAAGCCCACCCGGAAGCTTTGTCACAACTCACCGTTCAACCAGATGCTCTGCGGCGGTTTCGGTTTCTTGGTCACAAAGGGTAAATATTGGACAGGTGGCAAGTCCCCACTGATGCAATGAACGTGCTGTTAAGCAGGATTTCGACCGAAGCCGATTGGCTGCCACCCAATGTCTTCTCTTGCTGGTAGAAAGTCTGGCAACTTTTTCCCCAGTTTCGAGGAGTCAATGTCCTCGCCCCGTCGAGGGATTGAATTCGTCCGAACCGACTTCCATCTCGTATATGCAGCTCTCTCAGAAGTTAGGGAATCTACGTACAAAGCTTCCCGGGACTTTTTTTCTGCTCGAAATGGGGCACCGTCTATTATTCGCTAGAGAGGGGTATCCCCATTCCCTATCTTTTTGATCTAAATCAGCTAGTTCTTTGCAATCGTCTCCCGCCCGACATCGGGGGACTGGATTCCTGCCATTATCGGGCACCATTCTCTAGGCGTTGTTGCCAGCGTTCCCGACACTATGTGCATGGATTTGCAAAGGTTGACATCTACCTTCTCAACGTTCCTGCTTCTAACCCACAATGGAGAGCAATACTCCGCGGCGGAATCGCAAAGTTCCAAGACGGACGTCCTCAGGAGCGCTTGATTAGCACCCTTAGTTGATCCTGTCAGCTTCCTCAGAAGACTGTTGCGTTTCTCTATCTTTGGGGCAACTCCTTCGAGATGCACCCGATAGGTAAGGTTGCGGTCCAGCGTAACCTCCAAGTATTTTGGATGCGGCTCATATGGGAGAAGCTGGTCTGTTTACTTGAGATTTAGACAAAGTGAGCAATTAAAATGGAAATGTCTCTGCGCATGGCGGAAGTCATCGTATTTTAACAAACGAAAAAGGGACCATGCCCACTTTGTTTAGAGTTCTTTCCTTTGTCCATGACCTAAACCCATAATTAGATCAAGGGTTCCCAGGCAGTCACCTAGTTCGCTTTCCCCCTACAACTTATGCACTAACCTACATTTCTAAATTTATCGTCCCCCATTTGGAAGCAGAACACACATTAAGTGTGAAAAAATAAAAATCTAATGGATTCTGCCCATAATGTGAAGTACTCATGAAAACCGGATGTTATAAAGACATTGTGACAGAGGCAATGTGTGTTCGAGTGGATTGGCTTCGAAGTCTGGAATACTTTAAGAAAATAGAAGAGAGAGAGAGAGAGACAGAGAGAGAGAGAGAGAGAGAGAGAGAGAGAGAGAGAGAGAGAGAGAGAAGCAGACAAATATATATATATATATTATATATATATATATATATTTATATATTATGTCTTGTCCTCCATATTAAGTAATTCTCTTGGCGAGGGACGCCTTGTAAAGCGCTTTGAGCACGTTTGGGAATTTTGGCTATATAGATGCTGAGAAATTATAACACTTACGGTCATTTTCCAGTACACATCGTTGCCTTCCACAGAGATTTGAACCTTCGACTACAGGTAGCATGCTCAAAATTATACCACCAGATCCCAAAGCCTCGCAGAGATTTGAGCCTTCGACTACATGTCGCATGCTCAGAATTATACCACCAGATCACAAAGCCTCGCAGAGATTTGAGCCTTCGACTACATGTCGCATGCTCAGAATTATACCACCAGCTCACAAAGCCTCTCGCCGAGGCGTGGGAGGTTGTAATGTGAGGAGGTGTTCTAAAGAGGAAGAATGTGATGAACAAGTATCAAGCAGCGATATTCAAAATACAAAACGATAGCAAGCCAGCAAGGATTAAGAGATGAAACGATTAGATATTAAGCTTAAGACCTGAACAAGTATTATGAAAGGTGCCAAAGCAAGAAAGAAATATACAAGAAAAAAAAAACAACCCCAAAAAATCAGTCTCCCTCGACTGGGAATCGAACCTCAGATCTTCTAATTACCGACCAGACGTGCTATGGGGATCGAACCTCAGACCCTCTGGTTACCGGTCAGACGTGCTATGGCAGCACGTGTGACCGGTAATCAGAAGGTTTGAGGTTCGATCCACAGTCGAGGTAGACTGATATTTTGGGATGGTTTTTCCATAGCACGTCGGGCCGGTAATCAGAAGGTCTGAGGTCTAGGAAGACTAATTTTTTGGGATGGTTTTTTTCTTGTATTTTTCTTTCTTGCTTTGTCTGGCATCTTTCGTACACACTTGTTAAGATCTTTATCTTATGCGGGTGCCTGCTCCTTAATTTCTTAATTTGAGATATTAAGCTTCTTTACTAACATTTAATTCCCTCTTCAGAATGTGCTCCGCCATGAAAATACTATTTCAACGAAGTGCCGATACAAAAAAAATATTGCTGCATGAAGCTCAAAGAAATCAATAGGAATAGTCAAAGGGAATGGAACCTTCGATTTCATTGACAATGACAAATAATGTGGATGTTTCGGGTTTCCCCTTTGTCAGCAAAACACAATGAATGAAACACTAGAGACGAATGAGAGATGGTAAAATGGAGTTGTTAAGTTTAATAAACAAAACTATTAATTTTTGGATCAAGAGGAGAACCTTTCTTTTGTTGTTAATTTGAAAATTTAAAATTCGTTTGTCTGCTTTTTTAACTAGAGCATTACATAGCACAATATCTACTAAAAGTGCTCAAAGCGCTTATTAACAAGGTGTCCCCAGTCAACAACAACACTCAACACGTAAAACGAGTCATGACGCCTGTTTGGCCATTATTATAATTTCATTCCGACAAAAACAACGCTGTCAACGACCTGGTACTGATTTTACACATGAGTATGGTGAGAGAATGTGAGTAAAGAGCCTCTTTCAAAAAAATACTCAACTATGCGCCGGTCCATTTGTTTGTGTCTATAGATATCCACACCCCCCCCCCCCTCCCAATTAAAAGTAGGAAAAACAGAGGCGTACTATATTAATATACGGGGGTCACGATAGCTCAGTTGGTAGAGCACTCGCTTCACACTCACACTCAAAGGGAAAAAGATCGATCCCGGTGAAGTCGAATTGTTTTTCTGACCCCGTGTCCACTCATCAGTGATTGAGGAGCTGGATTTGTTAGATCCGGTGGAAAGTACTTTGGGATAACCTAGCGTCCTACCCTAAGGGTGGCAAAAAATCGCCCTTGCCCATTTGATGCTATGGAAACCTGGACAAACTTCGGCTCCATCGACTTAAGGCTTTGAACGACTAAGAGAGAGAGAGAGGAGAGAGAGAGAGAGAGAGAGAGAGAGAGAGAGAGAGAGAGAGAGAGAGAGAGAGAGAGAGAGATGTTAATATGCAAACTGCAAAAGTTTATTTTTGTGTTTAATCATCTTTATTTTCCCTGCATCCATGACAATGAACAGATTACAGTGCTTGGAAGTTCTATATTTATGTATTTTTCTTTATCAATATCATTAAAAACATCATGAGAACGTATATAATGCATTTTACACTGGACGTGCTCAAATCACTTTTCAAGAGTTCTCTGACCAACAGCAACACTTAACATCTAGGACAAGACATGAATCCTGTTAGGTGATATTTCAATATTTTAGACAGAGATAACGCTGTTAAAGGCCGGGAACTTAATTTACACACGAGAATAATGAGTAAAGAGCATTTTCCAATAATATGTGCGACTCAGAGCGGGATATTGAAACCAGGACCATCCAATCTGAAGGCGAGTGTCATATCATTTTACCACGTAGTCGCTCATTATGCCCCATATCGAAAAGAAAGTAGAAGTAGTGGTGTAAAACTTAACAAAAAGTATTCCGTTCGAACCTCTTTTGATCTGATCGGTTATGAAAATTATAACACAAATTGTTAACTTATCCATGAACAATAGAAAGTATTTCTCAGGTGTATAACGACCTGCCGGTCGAAAGATATTGTCGCCTAACATTTGGAAAAGATGTATTTCATGGTTTCAGGGAAATCGACTTCAATTCGTTTTTGAAAGATCTTATGTAGAGTGCCTAATTTCACTAAAGTAATCATAATTTGATTTAAGTCAGAACTCATTGAAGGTCATTAATCTTTAGAAATAAATCGAGTGTGATTTCTGCTTAGTTTTAGCAATTATGCAACATTGTTGGAACAAACAAATTTTTCAGACATTATTCCGGTCGGCCATCTGTTTTTTTTTTTTGTTTGTTTTTTTTTTTTTTTTTGGGGGGGGGGGGGTTGCTTTTTTTAACAAGACGGGAATTTTTATAGAATCTGGTAACACTTCTGTGCTAAAATTAAAACTCAAGTTTGAAAACGTTCGGTATCGTAATTTTGGACGACTTTGGTATAGCAGGCATCGTTTCTTAACCAATAAAGGACTTTTAATTAAACTTGGTAAGTATGAACTTAAGGTCTTGTTGATTTTAAAAATGTATCTTAAATTCAGTTGTCTAGATAACAGAATAAATATTACCATGAAAATTTCGTTATCGCAATGGAATGTGTGAATAGTTTCTATTTTTACCATAAAATGATCGTAATTGAGCCGAAAAAATGTTTTATGTTTGTATATCATTTGTTTGGTTTAAAAAATACAAAAAATAAACCGCTAAAATTAAATAGTTTGGTTCCTAAATACACTCTGGTGATGTAGTGTGATGGTAGTCTGTGTCGTTGAGTCTAGTATATTTGTTTCTTTGTTTTTAACTGCATTGAGATATTGTATACAAGATAAATAGATAGACAGATAAATAGATAGACATATAGGTCGATAAATAGATAGATAGATAGATAGATAGATAGATAGATAGATAGATAGAGAGATAGATAGATATATATATAGAGATTTAGATAAATATATAAATAGATAGATAGAAAGATAGATAGATGGATTGCTAGAAAGAAAGATATATAGATAGAGACAAACGACCCCAACGGAGAAACAACGTTGTAGGCAAAAACACATAAGAGGAAAGCGCATCAACATAAAATAGATTGATAGATAGATAAATAGATAGACAGATAGAAAGAAAGAAATACATACAATTTTTACTCACGCTAAAATACAAACACTGTTCATTGTAAAATAATTACATTGTGATACTCCAGTCACGCGTAATGGTTTGTAAAGTTCACTCACACTCTCGTCCAAGCCGTTCTCGTGACTCACTCAGTCTGAGACTCCATCACCCAACTGAGAAGACTGTCGCCATCATTTTTGCCCCCTCCCTCATTCTATCTGGTACCAGAATATTACTTACTGTGGGCAATTCTAACTCGACATCTCGATGTCAGCACACCACACTGCAGTTGCCACATTTCATTTATACGCCACTTTGCAACGTGATTTAATATCATAAAAAATCTAAAAGTAAGATAGGAAGAGTATCAATTGATATCATAAGAATTTGAAAGTAAAATAGGAAGAGGAGTGATGATAATGTAATAGATAACGTTATTTTTGGCTTTACATAATATGAAGAATTACTGTCAAAAATACATTTACATAAAACTTTTCATACGAAAGGAAAGCATTTCTAAGCGGTGATAATTCCAAGATAATTTTAATGAATAATAACAATAATAATATTAATAATAATAATAATAATAATAATAATAATAATAATAATAATAATAATAATAATAATAATAATAATAATAATAATCATACTTTTATTTGCATCCATTGTACAGACGTTTTATAATTTACAGTGTAAATTGAATAGACAATAAGAATATGTCATAATATAATATATATAAATAGGAAGTGGCTTCACAGCCAGAGTTAAAAAATAGTTAAAATAGTAAAATAGTTAACATTGTCATTTTAAGTATTGCAATGCTAGTAAATTAATAAATCAATATTTACATTATTAAGTCGTTAAAAAATTATATAACTTGATTATTGCTTGGTATTAAAAGGCCTAACACGAGACAACAGAAAGGATTTTCGGTGAATCAATCTTGTTCTTCAATGATATTACATTGCCTGTTACTACATAAAGTAGAAACGGACTATTAGGCCGTCTGTTGAATTTTGTTTTTATTACTGCTTTCCTCCCCCTCTTCCTTACTGAAATACACAACGTGTCAACAGTCCGTGTGCGGTGGGTTGGAGGAATCGGAGAGTCTCTGGTATTATCGATAGGCTTTGGCGGCAAATCACAGGCTGATACACAATTAATGGTTGAAAATATGCTAATAAGTATAACAATCCAGAACAAAATATATGTCACGTCCATTTTGAAAATAAATTCGGTGTAAATTCCGACGTTCAAATGATAAATGAATAAAGTTATATGTGGAAAATAGGTAAACATTCACAACACGTCTGCCGTCGCAGGAAGGCAGCCCAAAATTATGGAAACCCATCTGAATAATGAATACAATAAGTACCATTTATTTTGGTTATCGTTGTCTAATAGTATCGTTTTGGTCTTAAATGGGAAAATGTATTTTATCAGTGGAGAACAGAGTTGTGTTAAGTTCATCCATTCCGGCTTTCTCTTTTTTGGAGGAAATCACTTTAGGAAGACTCCAGATTCATCACCAAATTATTAGGATTTCATAATGATCATCATCATCATCACCATCGTCATCATCATCACCATCAATTTATATTACCATCGAGTACTCTATAAATGTTTTGTTTTAAGTAGTTGCGACCAAGTTTCCTGTTTCAGTTGGAGAGTTAACATCGCCTCTAAGCAGTCTCTCGGATCAAAATTCGTTATCATTTTCGTATTTTCTTGGTTGCGAGGGTTAATATTGCCCCCGAGCAGTCTCTCTGATCGAAATCGACAGAAAATGAAGGGATCCTCTCGTGAACAAATAGACCTTGGAGTAAAAATTAATCAAGATAGCCTAGAAGGTGACCTGGTTCAAGGGATTGATAAAAAAAGAAAGCAAAAAATAAAACGAATCTGGAGCCCGATAATAAAGTGAAAGTAGGGAAACTGGAGGAAGTGTGCTCTCAGTTAATGGCGTCTCTTAAATCCACTGCATCGATGTGTAAAAACATTCAGACGAAAAGGAACAAAGCTGAAGAATCTTCGGAAGAAGAAGAAGGAATGGAGAATGAAGCATGGAAAAGAGTGACGAAAAAGAGAAAGAAAGAACAAATTGATGATTCAGATTCAGATGAAATCAGTAGCGTTACCGGTGATGAGATCCCGGGGCCTGGTCCTACAATGGCAATGCCAACCTGCTTGACAATTTAGAGATGTCGAAATTATCAGAAGAGGAAGAATAGGAAATAGAGTGTGACTTAGGACCACTCGATGAGCTTTTAGGAAGTAAGGTTATGTATGGTCCAGAAATTAATTCAAAATTAGCCACGGCAGTGAATTTATGAACCGAAGTGGACAAGAACAAAGTCAATAAGTTGTGTGCACAAGTAAATAGACCTAAGCATTGCACTAATTTGGTAGTTCCTAAGACCAACGAGATAATTTGGAATTCGAGGAGCTTAGGTCAAAAGGCAAGGGACGTGAAATTGCAAAAGACCCAAGGATTGGTTACTAAGAGATTGCGTAAGGTTGTTGAACTATGGAATGGCATTCAAAATCTTAAGAAAAGGGTGTAAATCTGAAAAATCTGGAAATTAAGGCAAGAGATACTCTGAAGCTTGCCGTTGTCTCATACTCAGATCTTAACCATCGAAGGCTGGACAGCTTGTATAAAGGTCCACGAGACGAATACGCAGCTTTGTTTTAAAAACCTTGTGTGGCCAATCCTGACAATCACAAATCTACGGAACTGTTATTTGGCTCCAAACGAAGGGGGGAAAAAATTAAATTTGGAAGCTGAGGTCAAACCCTATCGTAAACTTGGGAAAGGGAAAGCCGGATCTGTGAGGCCAAACCGATCCGGTACAAGACAACAGGCCAAAAAAAAAAAATCAAAGCTGGAGACAATCCAATTGGACACCTCAAAAAAGGAGAAAGTTGGCAGGGACAGAAGTTCGACCAGTAGTAACTGACTCTAATGTAAGTAATTTTTCAAAAATTAAAAACACTCCAGAAATATTTTAATCAGGGAAATTAAGGAAAATATGGAAATGTGGGAAACTATAACTAGAGATAAAGAAAATTTTAATCAGATAAAAGGAATTACATTCAGTTTTAAAGTTAGGCCCCCTCAATCATCCATTATTCAGAGAGAGTTCAAATTTTCTGAATGGGAAAAACAACAAATCAGAATTGAAATTACAAAGTTTATTGATAGGGTATTGTAAGGAAAGTTGAACTCTCACAAATTACAGATTTCGAAATTCAAGTTGTATCTAACATATTTCTCAGGGAAAAACATTATGGCTCATTTAGAACAATTCTTTATTTGAAATAATTTAATACATCTGTGGACAAGATCCATATTACAATGGAAACTCTTAGATCTGTCCTTACATTAATAACGAGAAAGTGTTATTTCTGGTCAGTTGATATCAAAGATGCGTATTTTATTGTGCAATTAAACCTGAAGATATAACGTATTTTCGATTCCAATTTGAAGGAGAAATGTATGAATAATTATGCCTTCCCCAGAGGTATTCAGAGGATCCTCGGTTATTTACAAAAGTAACAAAGCCAATTATGTGACATCTGAGGAGATCAGGGCCTTTTGAACATTATTTATATTGACGATCTGCTCAGTGATGAAACAATCAATGAAATTGAAATGAATATTGATCGATCAATGAAAGTATTTGATGATCCAGGGTTCACTATTCATCCAAACAAATTAGTCTTTCGTGGTACTCAATATATAGAATTTTGTGGATTTGTAATTGATAGTGTTGAATTTTGTGTTAAACCAATCAAAGTAAAAGCGGATAAAATCATAATGAAATGTAAGAAAATTCTTGTTAAAATCAAATTATTATTCAGGAACTATCTGAAATTATTGGCATGCTGGTAGCAACGGAACTCGGTAAAATGTATTCTCGTATTTATCATAAAAGATTAGAACAGTTGAATAATAAAATGTTGACAAAATTTAAAGGAATTTACTCAGCTCAAGTTAAATTGGACAGAAATTGTATTGAAGACCTGAAGTGGTGGTGTGAGAATATTACTAGATTCCCAAAACCGATTAATCAAGGCAAAGTAGATCTAGTTCTTAAGTGTGACTTTTCATCAACTGGATGGGGTATTTATATGTTCAAAACAAATAGTCATCAGGAGGTCTTTAGTCAGAAGAAGGATGCAGGCGTCATATTAATGAATTGGAACTGATTGCAGCAAAAAAGTTGTTTACACATTTTCTGTAAAGAGCTGAATAATTGTCATGTTCAACTTTTTTCAGATACTACCACAGTAACATGTTTAAATAAAACGGGTAGTAAAAAGCAATATCTTAATGACAAAGTTTGAGTAATTTGGCTGTGGTGTAAGGAAAGAAACATTTTAATTACAGTTTCCCACATGTCTAGAAATTTAAATATTGAAAGTGATACTGAATCTAAAAATTTCAAGCCTGAATCGGAATGGGGAATAAATCAAAAAATATTTCCTGATATCACACAACGGATTTGAAGAGCGTTTCGTTTTGTACTGAATGAAAAGCTTTGGAATAATCGATGAAGGATAGATAAAGTGATTTTTGTTTTTTACTGACCGTTCCATTATTGTTTTAAATGTAAAAATTGCATTTACGTCCCCCTTTTAAAAAAAAAAAAAACCCCAAACTGCTCGTCACTTATCTCTGGAGAGATCTTGCTCCTCATTCTTTTCATAAGTATTCTTAATATAATTTTTGTGCTGATTGTTCTGTGTTGGTCACAATCCATAGTTCCTTGTTTCTTGGGAATGGTAATGAATACCGACTCTCTTAAACACTATGAAAGACACCCTTTTCATATGGGACGTTAAAATGTCTATTCCCAGATCCCCTTTTTCATCTCTTTGTAAGCAGCTTCTACTTCTCGCATAATCTGGGGACCCGTGTTCACAGTAGATGTTTCTTTATCCAAGCACGCCCTTCTTTTGTCATCCGGGTAATGATTTTAGGTGTATAATGCCCAAAGTTCCAAAATGTCATTGTTGTCAATAAGTATATAGACGTCTAATGCTTTATGATTCACCATCAAACAATTTTATGAAGTTTTATGGTAATTATGAAACTATTTCTAAAATTAAGTAGTAATATCCCTCCCTTTTTACTATTATTCGCTCCCATTATTCTTCTATGATACTGTATATATTGTTCAGCCTCCAAATGTTTTTTTTTTTATTACCGGATTTCCCGTGATAGAGCATGATCTCATCTCTCGTATTACTACATAATTTCACAAATAATTTCATAACTACCATTAAACCTTAACAACGCCATTACCACATTATCTCATTCGTCTGTAGTGTTTCATTCATCCTGTTTTGTTGATAAAGGGGAAATCGGAAACGTCCACATCGTCTGTTTTCGTTTATCGTTTTCGTTTGAAGCTTACATTCAAATTTCACATTGTTATCCATCAAACTTCATAAAATCGTTTAATGGTGAATTCCCCCTGAAGCCGGAAGATCAGTTGCACAAAGCAATATAATATAATCCTCCGAGGGACTGGTTTGTTTCACTTCTCTAAGGATATTGGAGCCATTATTTTGACGTCACACTTTCGTTATTTATTTCTCATTGAGAAGACTGAATGCAGTTTCTCAAACCTTTTAAAGTCTCAAATTTCACTCTTTCAGAATGTGGACCATCCGACATATTACCGTAAGGAAACATTGAGTCACAATTTATTCATCACAGATATTGACAAGAAAGGGAGGGAGAGAGAGAGAGAGAGAGAGAGAGAGAGAGAGAGAGAGAGAGAGAGAGAGTTTCGCTTAAGAAATGTAGACGAGGCATTTTAGGTGACCTTGGTGAACGAATTATCTTTTTCTATCGACCAATATATATTATATATATATTATATATATATAATATATATATTATATATATATATATATATATATAAAACTTTTGAAAGATAATTAAGATTGTTTGACTTCTACAACGTTGTTATCGAGCGTTCCTGATGAGAGCAACGCTCGATAACAACGTTGTAGAAGTCAAACAATCTTAATTATCTTTCAAATTTTTATAAATAGCTCCTTTATCCTAAAGTTGAGCACTATTATTTCATGGTTTTTGTTTATATTATATATATATATATATATATATATATATATATATATATATATATATATATATATAATCAAATTCTAAAAAAATAGTATAAGGGAAATAGTATAATTACCTAGGGCAACTTCGGAATTTTGTTTCTTGTCGTATATTTCTCGTCAATAAAGACGATTTTCATGGCTTCAAGGGATCTGGGTAACTATTAATAAATCACACTTCTCTGGTTAACAAAATCGGAAATTCCAGCCGGTCTTTACTGTTTTGTAGGTATTGTCGAAATGGCAAAATCTCATTAAGTATTTGCCTGCGGAAGAAAGCCAGCAATTTTATGACTTCACGTCTGGCATACAGGTTTACGGATAATACATAAAAATCTGAAATAATTTTGTATGCAACAGAGCCAGACAAAGCATCAAGAGAAATACAAGAGAAAAATAATATACATAATCAGCGGCCTCGACGAGGGATAGGGCCTCAAACATCATGATTACCGGTCGGACATTGCTAAGGTGAAGAACAGATACAAATTCAAACTATAAATTAAAAAAAGTTTTATTCTTAATGACAAAATAGAAGACTAGAGACAGTAAGCAAATCTATTAAATCAATACTCAATTCAAGGACAAAATAGTCGTTTTAGGATGGAGTCAAATTATTGAGGGAAAATAGGATTACATCTTATTCTACTGGTTACAAGTAATCCGGTATTAGAATCAGACATGATGTCTGGTTATGTGGTCTAGTGGTATGACACTTGTCCATGGATCGGATAATCGAGTCCCGTTCTGTGCGGCGCATAGTTCAGTCTTTGGAAATGGCTTTTTAACCAGATTCTCTCACCGTACTTAGGTGTAAAGTGAGTACCTGGCCGTTAACAGCGTTGTCTCTATCTAAAAAGGGTAATATCGCCTAACAGAGGTTTCCCTTATAGTTTGGACGATTTAATGCCTATATTATTCTCTACACGCGTAACTGTTACTTCTGTGAACCCTCGCTGAACCCTACTTTGTCTGTCACTGTTTCATACACATCTTTTCAGATCTTTTTCGTACACCAATCAGTGCTGCCTAATTTGTTACTTTGATATCTTGAAAATAAAAATGGAACTGCTCTCCCGTCTTTCCTCGTCCTTTTAGGTTCACCACGGAAACGCGTTATCTTGAGAAGAATATAATCATTAAGTAGTCCCAACTACCGGGTAACCGATTTTGTGTCATGGTATATGATCACTTTTTTTCAGATCTTTATCTTGTAAAATACATTGGCCAGAAAATATTAGCAACATTGAAATGGGGCAGAAAACTAACCAAAAATCCACAGAGCAATTGAAAGAAGGGCTGACTAAAGAACATATGGAGAAGAGATGTAAAAGCAGAAATTCGGCAGTGGCAGAAAACTAACCAACAAGCAATTGAAAAAGAAATGATGAGGAGAAAATGGAACTGGACTGGTCACACTCTTAGGAAACCGACGACAAGCATTACCCGACAAAATTGACCTGGGATCCACAGAGCAAATGAAAGAAGGACTGACTAAAGTACACATGGAGAAGAGATATGGAAGCAGACACTCGGGCGTTCTGGACAGACATGGAGAGGATTGGAACTGATGGTGCAGGACAGAAAACAGTGGAGGACTGTGAAAAACCATGTATTTAAGAATTTGGCCTGAAAACGTGGCCTTCAAATATCGATCGACTTAAATGACCCCCAGCTTGGCAAACACTCTCAAACCTGGAACTTTGCGAAGTACCAGGTTTGAAAGATTTAAGCCAAGATGAGAGTCATTTAAATCGATCGATGGTTGAAGGACGAGTTTTCTGGCGAAATTTTTAAATTGTTTTCCAGAGTACTGCAGTAAACTGGTTTAAATCACTTTTTGGCACCATAGGTCATAATACTGTTTTGAGTAAGTGGGTCACACATTGACACAATGAGTCCTCTATGTTTTAATATTTCATCTATTCTTTTTATTTTTAATACATTTTTTTCCGACTTTCGGCTTTACTCATTGTTTCATTGTATCGCAATGACTCATATCAAGGGTGAGAACTTAGTCGCAGTAATCTGCCGCAGTCTGAAAACAAAACACCTGTTTAAAATGTCGTTCGTCCAGAAAATCCAAATATCTTCATATTAAATTGACCCTCAGGACGCAGTGTGGCTTAGCGGTCCGGTCTTTGCTTCGTATCCAAAAGGTACCGAGTCCGACACCCCGCCTCGTTGTGTGGCCTTGAGCAAGTCACCTCGCCCTAGTTCACTTTGATACGTTGTGCTGCGGCTGATACATGGATTATTCTAGTCTTCCCTTAGGACAGACCCTAAAGACAAATTTCCCCTTGGGGATGAATAAAGGGAATTTATTTATCTATTTATTTATTTTATCTTGCAAAAAAAAATCTCCCACTAATCATTTTTCAATTATCGATCTCTTACAATGACACAAATCTTGTCAAAAACGTTTGCTGTACTCGGGGAAAAATTATATTTATAACTTTGGCCAGAAAAATCGTCCTCATTTTGTCAAAAACTTTCACTGGACTCTGAAAAAACAAGTATTTTACAAAGTTGGCCAGAGATGTCGTCTCTTCAAATACCGATCGCTTAACCCTCTCTTTACCAGCTAGAGGAAAATCGTCACATTCGTTACGATACAACCAACTTTTTTCTTTCTTATTCAAATTTCTTTTGTACATCACAAAATTTAAAGTGATTGAACAGTGTGTTGTAGAGCATGTTTTGCTAAAGAAACTAGAATAGAAAGAATTTTACTTCTATTATGTATGGGTGATAAAATTCTATTTTGTTTGTTAGGCGTGAAGTTTTGGGGAAAATCCTGAAAAGGGCTGGTAAGGAGAGGGTTAACATGGCCTTCATCTTGTCAAAAACTAATAATCTGAACCAAAAAAAAAACACTTATTTAAAAATTTGGCCAGAAACCTCGTTTTTCAAAAATCTATCGCTTAAAAGGATCATCATCTTGCCAACAACTCTCACTGCATTATTTTAAAAAACACGCCTTTAAAACTTTGGACAGAGAACTCATCTTTCAAATATCGTTCGTCTAAATGACCTACGTCTTGTCAAAAACTCTCACTGTACTCTGAAAAATAATCACGTATTTACAAATTTGTCCAGAGAAGTCGTCCTTCACATATCATTTGCTCAAAATGACGCTCGTCTTGTTAAAAACTCTAACTGTGCTCTAAAAAACGTATTTAAAAAAATTATTTCTCTATCTATTCATTTATCTATTTACTTATTTATCTAATTATTTATTTTAACTTTGTTTGCTTTGGTTCAATATTGATTTTATCTGTTTTGATTTGTTAATTGGAAATTCTATGTTAATGAGGACTGATTTCACACTTACAAGAAGATTGGAACCAGTATTGTGAGCTCACACTATTGTTCCCCATTGGGTAGGCTTAGAGCGTTCTGATTCTGAAAAAAACACGTATTTACAAATTTGGCCAGAGAAGTCGTCCTTCACATATTATCATTCGCTCCAAATGACCCTCGTCTTGTCAAAAACTCTCATTGTGCTCTGAAAAAACACTTATTTACAAATTTGGCCAAAGAAGTCGTCCTTCAAGTATCATTCGCTCAAAATAATCCCTCATCTTGTCAATACCTCTCACAACTCATCCTTCAAATATCGATCACTTAAAATCATCTGAATATTGTCAAAAACTCTCAACTGGAGAGCTTTTGGCAAGATGAGAATCATTTTATTACGCTATTGACATTTGAAGGACGAGTTTTCTGGACAAAATTTTTGATATGTTTTTTTCAGAGAATGGCAAATGATGCTGTCTCCACTGGGATTCTAGCTCTAATTTCCGGATGACACGACATGAGGACATATAGAAAGGATCAGCATCAAATATTCATGTTGATCATAATTTTGTATAGTGGTGCTTTTCGCGGCCATGACCGTTCAATAACACTGAGATGGAGTGGATTATAAAATTATTATAGTATCAATCTGTCAGGAGTAGCGATGATTTATGGAAAGTCAACTGGGGAAAACAATAATGCAATAGAATGGTAAAACACGACTTGTTTACATTGGCCAAATTTGATATGTGGCCAATGTTTCAAGATTGTATCATATCTGTCGAGTATTTATTGATTATTTATTTATTTATTTACCTATGTATTTATTTATTTATTTATTTATTCATTTATTATTTTAACTTTGTTTGCTTTGGTTTATTATTGATTTTACCTATTTTGATTTGTTAATTTTGAAAGTCTATGTTAATGAGTACTGGTTTCCCACTTCCAAGAAGATTGGAACCAGTATTTTGAAAGCACGCTATTGTTCCCTATTGGGTAGGCTTAGGGCGTTCTGATTCCCGGAAAAAATAAAGGGAGGTAACCCTTTTTGTCTTGAAAAGTTACTTAATTACCGCCACTCAGGCAAAAAGTGTACTTTTTATTCTGGCCTCGTTACAAATATACTGTCTTGATGCACGCTGTCTTTATATTTGTCGTCTCTAATTTCAAGAGTTGACACCTTCAAGTTATGTAAGTGCAAGACATAATATAATATTATTATGATAACAGTATGCTTAATATTGAATAAATCAAATATTCTAGAGTGGGGTCACCAACAAATAGACAAAGACAACCAATCATATTATCTGGCCAATCGATTTCCGGGTTACTGTCACAAAATATTTTACATTTCATTCTTTAAAACAAAAACACACCAATTCTCTCGCACTCTGTAAAAACACGTATTTAAAATTGTGTCCAAAAAATGTGTCCGTCATAACCGATTAGAAATAGCCTTCATCTTGGCAAAATCTCTCAAACTTGGGACTTCGGGAAATCCCAGGTTTTAGAGTTTTGTCAAGATGAGAGCACTTTTAATCGATTAAGATTTGAAGGACGAGTTTTCTGGTCAAATTTTAAATACGTGTTTATTTTCAAAGTACGCCAGAATAGGCAGAAAGTGAAATGGGAGAAATGAGAGGAGGGAGAGTTTATTAGAAAGAATGAAGAGAAAAATATAGAAATACAGTGTGTATGTGTGTCTGTGTTTGTGTGTGTGTATGTGTGTGTGTGTGTGTGTAAAAGAGAATAAACAAGGAAATAGAGGAAGAGAAAGGTGAAGGAGGAGGAGGACGGAATGAAGCATATTGTTACTTATTATCAGATTATCGCAAGATAACGGATAACATCCCTCATGTACGGCACTAGAGTGGTTTCAATTGTACCTTAGATTTAGAACACATGGCAAATTTTCAGGTGAATTTTATTTGATGCATGGGATACCCCAGGGATCTGTCCTTGGTCCTATCATTTTTCCAATGTATACACAATCTCTTTCTAAAATGATTAATAATCATGATATGAACTACCACTTTTATGCTGATAACACACAATTGTATAAAAGCGATACTCCTGATAATATTTTTCATTGATGATAATCAGTTGAAATTTGTGTTGTTGGTGTAAAAATTAGGATGGGTGTAAATAAACTTAAACTTAATAATATAAAAACAGAAGTAATGTTATGTTGGGCAAAGAAAAATGGTCCTTTCCCGGTGATAAACTTATATACCAATGGCAAATCTATAAAATAAAGTAAAGCAATTAGAAATTTAGGAGTATGTTTAGATAGCGATGTGGGCATGAATTATCATGTTGATAATCTATGCAAAAGAAAATTGCCAATGTGCGAACTACTTGACTAAAGATGTAACAAAAAATCTAGTAACAACATTTACATTATAAATATTAGATTATTGTATTTCTCTTTTGGCTGGGATAACTAAAGATGAAATTTTAAGCCTTCAAACAATTCAGAATAGTGCTGCAAAATTGATTACAAAACAAGAGATAGGAACATTCGCTGCCCATTCTGTTTGAATTGCGCTGGTTGCCAGTGAAAGAAAGTATTGAATACAAGATCGCTCTTATCTGCTCTAAAGGTCTTAATAGTTTAGCACCTGTGTATCTTAATGAATTCATAAATGTCAATCTTCATCTAGAATGCTACGGTCTTCATCTGACCACACTTAACGTCAAGTTAACAACAAATCAAATTATTTATTTTATGCTGGGAGATCATTTTGAATACTTGGTCCTCAAATGTGGAAAGATCTACCCATGGCTTTTTGTGAAGCATCAAGTGTCGATGTTTTTAAATCAAAGCTTAAACATTATTCTTTTTTACAAAATCATATTTTTAAGTCTCTGTCAATGCTTACATTTACTTGATATAAAATCTATCTGCATGCTTTTTTTTTGTTTTTTAGTAATAGCTGAAAGTGTGTCTGTTTCTCTCTCTCTCTCTCTCTCTCTCTCTCTCTCTCTCTCTCTCTCTCTCTCTCTCTCTCTCTCTCTGTCTCTCTCTCTCCCTCTGTGTGTGTGTGTGTGTGCGTGTGTGTGTGCGAGTGTATGTATGTGTGGATGTTAGTGATATTTTAGATTGTCATTCTTGTAACTGTGAAACGCATAGAGCATGGCCTAGTCATGGTTATGCTCTATACACGTGCAATAGAATAGTAATATTATTATTATTATTATTATTATTATTATTATTATTATTATTATTATTATTATTATTATTCATATTATTATTATTAATTTAACACAAACAATGCCACCAGCAATTCAAAATGAAATGTCCATCCAATTTTAATCCGAATTGTGCTTTGTTATATTTTACATTCATTATAAGAGACATAATTTTTGTGATTTTAAAACGATTTTCACTTTGATCTATTATGTGTTTGAGATGTATTATTTTTTAAAATGAAATCTATTGTAAATATATAAATGGAGATGTTATGACAGCATTATTGAAAGAACGAAGTCTTCCATAGAACAAAATGAAACGGGGACGGTGTTTTGTACATCTAAAGTAAATAAAGGACATAAAAATATTGTTATTGACGATAACAAATCGAGAACAGAGAAATGAGCTGGTAAATTTGTAAAGACCAGACACAGATCAAAACATTAACAAAAATAAAATGTTTTTATTCTTGATTACAGAAATTATTTGTTTACCTGATGTAGAATGGAAGACTAGAGGCAGTAAACCTATTTAATCAAAGCTCATTCGTGGATATAATAATCGTCTTAGGATGGAATCAAAGTATTAACTATAAAATAGGATTACATCGAATTTTAATGTTTATGGATAATCCGGGATTAGAGTCAAACATGATGTGTGGCTATGTAGTCTAGTCGTATGACACTCTCCCTCGGATCCTGTATGCCCACGGTTCGAGTCCCGCTCCGTGTGGCGCAGAGTCCAGTTCTTGAAAATGGCTCTTTACTCACATTCTCTCACCATACTTAGTTGTAAAAGGAGTACCTGGCCATTAACAGCGTTGTCTCCGTCGAAAAAGAAAGTGTAATATCGTCTAACAGGACTCGTGTCCCGTCCCACACGTGAAGGTTATTGTTGGCTATGGACCCCTTGTAAAGCGCTTTGAGTAAGTTTAGTGGATATTGCGTTTATAAATGACAGGCAAAGAAATCTAACCATAAAATCAATTTGATTTTTTAAAAAGTGCAACAAGAAATAACATACTTTGAAATCAACGTGTACACTTGGGAAGGTATTAAGATTGAATTCAGAACTATGATAAGGACATTCCAATAATCGTAGTTCACAACGGAGGGAAAAAACATTTGAAAGAAAATTTGAAAAGTAGAATTTAAAGATTAAACTTTGAAATTTTGAAAGAAATAAGGAATAAATACATTATAAAATAAATTAGAAGCCTAAAAGCTGTTAAAACGCAAATAAAATCATAATAGACAATGATTAAAACACAGGGAAAATATCCGGACCTACAAGGACAGACTGATGTACCAATGAGTAATTGATACAGAAACTAAAAGGAAAACAAACACATTAACCGATTTTCATGGAGGATTTTTTTGTTCCATCAATTACAATTACCCTAAAAATCCACCGGAAAAGAAAGAAGTTTCTGAAGGTCGAGTAGACACTTTATAAGAACTTGTCCTTACGAATGGATAGACACTCCGTTAACAAAACTACCGGCATAACGCTATATGTCTCGATTTTTTTAATAAACAAAAACAACGTGAGCATTTAAATACCGCAATTTCCACGAAACGTTCTCAAAGTGCTTTTCAAGGGATCCATAGCCAACAACAACAACACTTGACATGTACGATATTAATTTTTTTCGACAGAAACAACGCTGTTAAGGGTCAGATACTTATATTACACCTGAGTACGGTGAGAGAATGTGAGTAAAGAGCCTTTTCCAAGTACTCAATTATGCGCCGCTCAGAACGGGACTCGAACCCTGGACTTTCCAGTCACGTGAGTGCCATACCACAAGACCACACAGCCGCAACAGATAGATTATACCACGAAAAGGGTACGAATATTCACAAATTGTACTCATTGCTATGTTAGGGTAGACCATCTCACAGTGCAAAATGAATAATGGCAAAGAAAATAAACTGTTTAAACAGTATTTATTTTAAAAATATAGGTCAATCAAAACAGTAGTCTTTCAGTGTCATGAGAGCGATGGAGTTGGAGCTTATCCCCGTTTCTTCAGCGTGAAGCGGACAATAGCAATTGCTAGCTACCCTTTTGTACACGACGCCAGTCTATCAAAAAATATTTATTTACGTCAGATCTAACAGACCCAGCTACCCAATCAATGGGAAAAAACATTGCGTTCTCTTTGCGTATGAAGCGAGTGCTCTACCAACTGAGCTATCGGAATCCCAGATAAATAAAAATCTTGACGTTCGTTACTGCTGGAAGAAAATTCAATAATTGTGACCCGCCGCCTCTAATTAGGTGTGAACCTAACCCGGGAAATTGAATTTGAAGTGAACACTGTTAGAATTACAGCATCCGGTTGTGGTGGTTCACTGCACCTTGGACCATTACAATTTGGATTCTCAGAACTGTAAATATGTACACGTCCAAGCGAGACCATTTAATACAATTGTCACGAGTGTGCACGGTTCGTACCCAGACAGCAAACATTTATATAAAAATAAACAAAAAAGGGGGTGAGGCCTGATCGCCAAAGATGCACAAAGTATGAACACAAGTCCGAGAGTTAAGTGTACATGATATGAAGTGTTTATTAATTAATGTAATGACCCGGTTATAAATTAAATGGATATGAATGAATATAGCAGAGAGATGGTTATAAATGAAATGTATGTGAATGAATATGGCAGAGAGATGGTTATAAATGAAATGTATATGGACGAATATAGCAGATGAATCAAGAAGGTATGATGGATGATGATTATGGTGTAATGAGTGTTATCAAGATGAAGCTTCTAAGTAAAATAATGATAATGACAACTGCATAGCATAGGCTGTGATAAAAGGACGAATGTAAAAATAATATTGACGAAACTGATGATTGATAGATATATGATGAGTTGGTGATTGAAGTGAATGATGTGAATATAAAGTTAAATGATACGAGTATATGAACGATTATAGAATGATAGAAAAACATGATCATTTAACGTGTACGACCTCAGAGTACCCCAACTTATCTCAGTCTTTGTGAAGTTGACAATGTTGATATTCTGATATAGTATATACTGTGTGGTAGTTGCATGTGCGTTATTCCAAGTGAGGGATGTTGATGATATAATTGTCCTGATGAATGACAAACAATAAATGTATTATGTACCAGGAGACAATGTCAAAGGTCAATAAATAATCAAACAATGGATTGTTTCTCTCTCAGCATTGTTCAAGTCATATATGCCACTTCGTAATGTTAAGGTCAGAGGATTAAGTGCTTGTTTACGTTTATTAAGTGTGTATTACTGGTTACAGTTCTTCTCAATGTACATGGAGGTTACATTAAAGTCACATGAAGGCCAGAGTTCAACAGAGCACTACTCAAAATATACAAAACGTCCTTCTCCACCATGGACTTAAAGCAGAAATCAAGATGAAAGTCAAGGCCACTAAATTTACTATCCCTATTCGCATTACTTATGAAAAAAAAAACCGGGCATAAGATTGATCGTCACGAAGTCAACGTTGGTCTATGAAGATTGAAGGTAATGGCCATTAAGCTACGATCAAGTCAGTGATTAATTGATGAGGTCTAAGGTTAGACTCACAGACACGACGGGGCGACTGCACCATCACGTTTAGAAGTAAATCAAGATGAGATTTCAAGTTAGGTGGCCGCGAGTCATACAAACCAAAGGCATTTTCTTATAGCCCCATACAATATAAAGGCATTTCCTTACAATAATGAATTTTTATTTATTTTACCCTAAAAGGTACTCTAGGATTATTTTTGTTTATATCCCATTCATTGTTCATGGCCCGATGAGTGTATCGTAGTTTATGTATAAATCGGTACTAAATGTGCGGCTTATTTACTATCACAAATCATTATGTGGATAAGACACTCAAACTAAAGGGACATATTCTTAATTATTACAATTATAGATAATCTTCTTATAACATTTTAGAAGTCAGAATGGGACATTTTGTTGAACGTAGGAGAGATAATAATATAGTGATTGAAAGATCTCATCGTAAACCAGTTGACTGCCGAACTCTGTTAAGACAGGTATTTAAAAATTTGGCCAGATATCTCGTCCTTTTAATTTATCGATCGGTTCAACCCTCTCCTTACAAACCATAGGAAATTGTCACATTCGTTACGAAAACAAATTTTACAGGAGAGCCGAATTATAGTCTGTTCCTCTATAAAATTTTTTTATCTATCAAGTCGTTATTTTTATTTTTGACATAAAACATTTATATATCGACTAATAGTCACGAAAAATGTGCGATCGGCTCAAGAATATGACAGTCAGGAACCCAATTGTCCTGGTGTGGCTAGGTAGATAGAGACAGAGAGAGAGAGAGAGAGAGAGAGAGAGAGAGAGAGAGAGAGAGTATCAAGACCTAAAGCGTTGAGACAGCACAATTATATGAGTAATGGTAGTATTCGTATTTGTATTTTTGTTATCATGGTCGCCGTAAAAAGACAGCCAGACGACCCCCATACGTGCCGAAATGACAGGTCAGACTAAACCAATGTCCACTCCATGATGAAAACGCTTCGAGCACGTGCTAGAAAATCAATAGCCTGATAAAGATAAAACACACTCTTATTTTGTTTGGAAAACTTCTTTGTCCAAATATCAGGGCACCTAAATTTATCAATAATCTTAAACCTGGGACGTTTTGAAATCTCAGGTTTGTGACCTTTTGAGGGAGATTTTAATCCATATATAATTGAAATAAATTATTTTCTGGCCAAAATGATCAAAATCCATTTTGTTAGAGCACGGCAGATTAAAGGAAGCAGGTACGTATTTCTTCAAAATAATAATAATAATAATACTAATGATAATAATAATAATAATAATAATAATAATAATAGTAATGATAATAATAATAATAATAATAATAATAATAATAATAATAATAATAAATAATGATAATAATAATAATAATAATAATAATAATAATAATAATAATAATAATAATAATAATAATATAATAATAATAATAATAATAATAATAATAATAATAATAATAATAATAATAGTAATAATAATAATAATAATTGATCTTTATTGTCCATAAATATGTCAATTTGTCCTTTAGTTACACTTCTTATAACCTTTTAATATGATATTTATAATATTTAACAAATATTTCACTTCTACCTACTCTTTCTCTCTCTATTCACATACACACAACATAAACGGATGCATTTCGTTTTCAATTTATTAAATTTGTGGGAATCTGACATTCAATATTATCATTTTTATCAATTTGTCAATTAATCTAACATTAAATAAATCAGTCAATCAATCAACATGTCCCTGGTTTTGTTGTCCTATGTGAAATATTCGACATTTTATTGCTGATGAAACGAACGTTGATTTGTACTTGTTGGTTCTACATTTAATCTGACAAAACATTCTCCCATATGGTAAAAGACTTTATTCATTGTATAAAATATTTTTAGTTGATAATTGCGAATGCTTTTCTTTCCATTGCTTTTCCATGAATTCCTTGTACGCCATCAAGAGGATGGTTTATTATTTTTGCTGCCTGTTTGATAGATTTTGAAATTTTTGATTTATCTTTAAGCGAAACCCCACAGTGAAGCCAAATTACACTATTAATCAATGAGATATAAACTGTTAACATAGTTTTCTTCCATACTTGAAATATTCTCAATTTCCATATGATGCATAGTCATTGGGCAACTTTCTTAGATATTATATTAATATGTTGAGAGAAATTAAGGGTACAATTGATGGTTATTCCTAAATATTTAAAAAATTCAACTAACTCACATCGTCTTTACCGATCGTCACACATTTTAAGTCTTTTTATCTTTTACACCACACACTTGTTCTTTCATTTATTTAACATTTAATACAGTTGATTTTATATCTACGTCAACGCGTGCGCATGGATTGTGGGACAGACTTTATTCCACCCCTCTCTCTAAATAGTAATGCGTAATGATATCAAGTTTACAATAATAATCTGTCATGTCAGATAATCATAAACGTTACATTTCACTGAAATTAGATTTTTTTTCAAAAAAAAAAATAAATAAGAAGTAGATCTATCATTTAAATATTATAGTAGAATTTTCAAACATTCTTACACTCTTTCGTTTTGGAATTCGAGCTTTGTTCCCAACGCGCACTAGCAAGCTCGTCAGCGGTTAGGTACACGTCTTTCCAAAAAGCGAGAGTATAAGAATCGTATTATAAGATGCAGAATATGTGTTAACGAATTCATCTGCCAGCACCGAGTTCATCCCAATGTAATACAGCTTGGGGACATAATTGCTGAGAAAAGTGAGTGGTCTTTTTTTCTTTTAATTATTTTATTTGTTTGGTTAAAATAAGATTTTAAACCGTAGTTATGAATTTGTATTTGGCCAGTTATTGTAGCTTTATCAGGCTGTTAAGAGTGATGTTATCAATCGCCCCATACCCAGATAAAATGGCAACCCCAACCACTCCTCAAAACATTGCCTTTTATTTTCACTTTAAGAATATAGGCAATTTTTCCTAGGCCAAACTGGGCTTTTCTGTTCTATATCATTCTATTTCACCTAGTTTTAAACCCTTGACATTTTAATCCCAAACAGTCGACATTCTAACCTAACTCCAGGGCACTACTGGATACCAATTACTTAGGTAACGAATTATGTACCTCTAAACAATTACAAAATATTGAGTTTTTGATATTAGTGTCCATTATTAATCTTTAGATCATTTTGACAATATACACTCCAGCACGGTTTCCGTGAACTCCTCGGGACGTGCGAAAACGTTCGAGGAAACGGTACATTGGCGTGATGTTTGATGGGGAGGGGGGGGGGGGAGGAGGGGCTCAGCAGTGTGGACTCTGCTTCGTACCCGAAAGATAATTATTTTGAATATCCATCGTCTTATGTGGCCGTCAACAGGCCGCCATTCCCTATCTTTATTTGAGGCGCTGTGTTGCGGCTGACACCTGGGTTATTCCAGTCTTTCCTTTGAATAAACTGAAAGACAAATTTCCGTATGGGGATGAGTAAAGGAAACATATTATTATTTACTCTATTGTCATGTTACAAGATGTGTGCGTGTATGTGTGTGTGTGTGTGTGTATGTGTATGTGTGTCGAGGGCGGGGGGATTGCTGTATCACAACATAATCCATCGCAGATCCACCCATTAGCACATTATGGCCCGTGGCATTGAAATTACAATTAATGGCGAAGTGATAAGGATAAGCAGCGGTGTCCTTTTTGCGAAACAGCGATGGAGTTTGTGTGTGTGCGTGTGTGTCTGCGTTTTAATTATACTGAAACACTCACATGTAGTGTAAATAAAAACACACGATACAAACAAGGGAATGTCAATATCACGGTAGGTCACCATGGCGAAATCAAGGAGTGCAATTTTTTTAAAGCAAACAAACAAACCCTTTATTTATTAATCCGTTAAATATTCGCTTGGTGAAATTAGTTCGAGGTAAAAATTTGTTCGAGGAAGGGATGGAATGATAACAAAGAATAATAAGGAAAAAGTTCGGGACATTCGAGTGTATTCGGGGAAACCGTGCTGGAGTGTATCAAGATTTTATATTTGTCCAATCTTTCGAAAAGACAATTGCATATCGGATGCTTATATAGTGGGAGATACTTAGATAACTCCTAATACGAAACTAATCACCAAGAGAGGTGATCCATTGGAGGAAGGGATATCACCTCACACACAAAAAATAAATGAATAAACGAAAACAAAACATAATACACACACACACACATATATATATATATATATATATATATATATATATATATATATATATATATATATATATATATATATATACAAACATACACATACTCCCAATTATCTCACTCATAGACAGAGGGTGGGGCGGGGGTGTCAGAAAATGAAAGAAGATACAAATAACTATACACTGACGTAATCGATTCTTGCACCGTGAAAACAATACCGAGTATTACCCAGCTATAGTGTGATGTACGAATAGTGAACATAGCATTATTTTTCGTAACGTACGGCTTGCTAAGATAGAAAAGGATGGAAACTGTTTGTCTGTGGCCTATACCCTGACCCAGGGTGAAAAAGGCAATGATGATGATGATGACAGTAATGATAGCTGATGATATTCGTCCTTACGAACGAATAGATCTAGCAACTCCTATTTACTAGATATTCTGAGCCATCAGACGTAGCCATCGTTAACTTATAGCTAAAATCCAATAAGATCCATATTTTGAGTCATTTTTAGGTTTGTGGACCGCCTAGTGAGCTGTCTTTAGCATTGCTCAAGGAAACAAGTCCTATTGGTTGAATTGTTGAATGCAACTCACGATTTGTTTTCTTTCCTGGCCAGGGTGTGTCTTTAATACGAAACCCGCCGAAACCCGCCGAAACCCTGCGAAACCCGCCGAAACCCGCCGAAACCCGACGAATCCCGACAAAGTTATGGGAAGTAGGTGGCAGTGGGGAGTGAACCTAGAACTCAGGGAAGTGTACACCATTGGGGAGTGAACCTGGGACTGGGTTTCGGCGGGTTTCGTAAAAAAGAACTAGTGCTTTATTACGAAACCCGCCGAAACCCGACAATATCCGGCAAAGTTATGGGAGTTTGGCAACAGTGGGGGGTGATCCTGGGAATCAGGGCGGTGTACACCAGTGGGGAGTTAACCTGGGACTGTGTAAAAAGGATATCAGTGGGAAATAAACCTGGGACTAAAGGGAGATGGATACCATTGAAATTTGAAGCCGGGTATGAGAGTTTGGTACCAGAGGAGAATGAACCTGACACTATAGGAGGTGGGCGCCAGTGGGGAGTGAACCTGGGACTATGTAAAAAGGATATCAGTAGGAAATAAATCTGGGACTAAAGGGAGATGGATACCATTGGGAGTTGAAGCCGGGTATGAGAGTTTGGTACCAGAGGAGAATGAACCTGACACTATAGGAGGTGGGCGCCAGTGGGGAGTGAACCTGGGACTATGTAAACAGGATATCAGTGGGAAATAAACCTGGGACTAAAGGGAGATGGATACCATTGTAAGTTGAAGCCGGATATGAGAGCTTGGTATCAGAGAAGAATGAACCTGACACTATAGGGGGTGGGCGCCAGTGGGGAGTGAACCTGGGACTATGTAAAAAGGATATCAGTAGGAAATAAATCTGGGACTAAAGGGAGATGAATACAATTGAAAGTTGAAGCCGGATATGAGAGTTTGGTACCAGAGGAGAGAGAAACCTGACACTATAGGAGGTGGGCGCCAGTGGGGAGTGAACCTGGGACTATGTAAAAAGGATACCAGTGGGAAATAAACCTGGGACTAAAGGGAGATGAATACCATTGAAAGTTGAAGCCGCATATGAGAGTTTGGTACCAGAGGAGAATGAACCTGACACTATAGGGGGTGGGCGCCAGTGGGGAGTGAACCTGGGACTCAGGGAATTGCACACCAGTTGGGAGTTAACCTGGGAATATGTATAAAGGATTTCAGTAGGAAATAAATCTGGGACTAAAGGGAGATGGATACCATTGGGAGTTGAAGCCGGATTTATTTCCCACTGATATCCTTTTTTAGATATTCACAGGTTAACTCCCCACTGGTGTGCAATTCCCTGATTCCCAGGTTCACTCCCCACCGGCGCCCACCTTCTTTAGTGTCAGGTTCATTCTCCTCTGGTACCCAACTCCTATAGTTCGGCTCGGGTACCCACAGTTATCCATCTCCCACAGTCCGAGGTTAACTCCCAATTGGTGTGCACTTCCCTGAGTCCCAGGTTCACTCTACACTGGCGCCCATCTCCTATAGTGTCAGGTTCATTATCCTCTGGTACTCAACTCCCATACCCAGCTTCAACTTTCTATGGTATCCATCTAACTTTTGTCCCAGGTTTATTTCCCACTGATATCCTGTTTATATAGTCCCAGGTTCACTCCCCACTCGCGCCCACCCCCTGTAGTGTCAGGTTCATTCTCCTCTGGTACCAAACTTTCATATCCAGCTTCAACTTTCAATGGTATCCATCTCCCTTTAGTCCCAGGTTTATTTCCCTCTGATATCCTTTTTACATAGTCCCAGGTTCACTCCCCACTGGCGCCCACCTCCTATAGTGTCAGGTTCATTCTCCTCTGGTACCCAACTCCCAAATCCGGCTTCAACTTTCAATGGTATCCATCTCCCTTTAGTCCCAGGTTTATTTCCCACTGATATCCTTTTTACATATTCCCAGGTTAACTCCCCACTGGTGTGCAATTCCCTGAGTCCCAGGTTCACTCCCCACTGGCTGGCGCCCACCTTCTATAGTGTCCGGTTCATTCTCCTCTGGTACCCAACTCCTATAGTTCGGCTCGGATACCCACAGTTATCCATCTCCCACAGTCCCAGGTTAACTCCCAACTGGTGTGCACTTCCCTGAGTCCCAGGTTCACTCCACACTGGCGCCCATCTCCTATAGTGTCAGGTTCATTCTCCTCTTGTACTCAACTCCCATATCCGGCTTCAACTTTCAATGGTATCCATCTCCCTTTAGTCCCAGGTTTATTTCCCACTGATATCCTTTTTGCACAGTCCCAGGTTCACTCCCCACTGGTGTGCAATTCCCTGACTCCCAGGATCACCCCCCACTGTTGCCAAACTCCCATAACTTTGCCGGATATTGTCGGGTTTCGGCGGGTTTCGGCGGGTTTCGTAATAAAGCACTAATTCTTTTTTACGAAACCCGCCGAAACCGGCCGATAACCTTAGTCTCAGGTTCACTCCCGACTGGTGTACACTTCCCTGAGTCTCGGGTTCACTCCCCACAGTTGTCTACTTCCCATAACTTTGCTGGATATTGTCGGGTTTCGCCGGGTTTCGCCGGGTTTCGGCGGGTTTCGTAAAAAAGCACTAGTTCTTTTTTACGAAACCCACCGAAACCCAGTCCCATGTTCACTCCCCAATGGTGTACACTTCCCTGAGTTCTAGGTTCACTCCCCACTGCCACCTACTTCCCATAACTTTGTCGGGATTCGTCGGGTTTTGTCGGGTTTCGGCGGGTTTCGGCGGGTTTCGCAGGGTTTCGGCGGGTTTCGGCCGGTTTCGTAAAAAAGACACACCGCGTGGCCAAAGACTTGTCTTTTGACGTCATTTGTTGGTGGGTTTCACGAAGGCCACGCATCAGACCAATGGATCGCGCTTAATGATTGTTACGGTGCTAACGGAGAGTGGCAACTGCCTTGCTACGAGTTATATAGATAGTTCGAAGATGACGTCACTCAGGTCTTTGTTATTGTTTTTGCCATCCGCGTTTATGAGTAATGCTCACTGAACTGTATTAACCTACTATAAATGTTCATGGATACACAGAGTTTTGTGTGTTGGTCCGTTATACTTCCGGATGGCAATGTTATGAACTTCTTAGCCAAGCGCATACTATCTATAGGAAATAATATGGCCAATGGAGTGCGTTTATAGATGGTTTGCCCTTGTCTAAGAAGCTCACAACATTTCCATCCGGAAGTATAACGGACCAACACACAAAATTATGTGTAACCTTAAACCTTTATAGTCTGGTTAATACAGTTTAGTGAGAATTACTCACAAATATGGATGGCAAAAAACAATAACAAAGGCCTGAATGACGTCATCTTCGTTGTATCTATTGATTGTGCCAGAGTGAACGGACAAAATAACTGCCTTGTTACTCACTACAATATAGGACTTTTGCCTATCACAAATTAATTTCCGCCATTCTAACAGACCTAATAACCCAACCATTTCTGGATGAACAAAAGAATCAGAAAAGAAAAGAAAAACCTTGCCTCAACTTGCGATTGGTAATGATCGACGTATACATATGCAGGTCTGACATCTGATCCCACTTATGGGCCTAGTTTAACATTGTTGTGTAATGGACAATATTTTGCGTTATTCTTTGAGATTTCCATTACAACAATGGGCCCATGAGGAATTCGGTTATCAGACATGCAAATAAGTGCACGTCGGTAGTGGTCTATTTGCTTTAAGGCGAATGATTTACTAATTGAGCGATCATGATCCTTATTATCCTATTTACATTGTAGCCTGAAGCAAGTCACCCCGACCTTGCTGTTTTTGCGAGTCTGTAATGCGGTTTTCAGAGCTTCTTCCCAAGGAAATACTTTTTTTGAATTCACCATGTGAATAAGTACTTCATTTATTTATCTATTTATTTATTTATCTATTTATGTATTTATTTATTTATTTATTTTAGTTATTTATCTACTTATGTATTCATTTATTTGTTTATCAATTTATTTAATTAATAATTTTTAAAAAATATAATTTGTTTATGAAATCATTTATCAATTTGTTTTTTTTTACATATAATTTGTTTATTAAATAATTTATTCATTATTTATCTATTTATTTATATTTATTTAGGTGTGTATTTGTATTACCTGCGTATGGTAAGTTATAACAATATTTTTATAGTATTTTATCAGAGTATATTATGAGTAATTCTCACTAAACTGTATTAAACAGACTTTTTTAAAAAATCATGGTTACATGTGTGTTGGTCCATTATACTTCTCGATAGCAATGTTGTAAGCTTCTTCGCCAAGCGCATTCTATATATAGATAGTATGCGCTTGGCTAAGAAGCTCATAACATTGCCATCCGGAAGTATAACGGACCAACACACCAAACTGTGTGTATCCATGAACGTTTATAGTCAGGTTAATACAGTTCAGTGAGCATTACTTATAAAAACGCGGATGGCAAAAAACAATAACAAAGACCTGAGTGACGTCATCTTCGAACTATCTATACTTCTCGATAGCAATGTTGTGAGCTTCTTAGCCAAGCGCATTCTATCTATAGATAGTATGCGCTTGGCTAAGAAGCTCATAACATTGCCATCCGGAAGTATAACGGACCAACACACAAAACTGTGTGTATTCATGAACGTTTATAGTCAGGTTAATACAGTTCAGTGAGCATTACTCATAAAAACGAGGATGGCAAAAAACAATAACAAAGACCTGAGTGACGTCATCTTCGAACTATCTATAGATAGTATGCAGATGACGTCACTCAGGCCTTTGTTATTGTTTTTTGCCATCCGCGTTTGTGAGTTGTTCTCACTAAACTGTATTAACCAGACTATAAAAGTTCATGGTTACACAGAGTTTGTGTGTAGGTCCGTTATACTTCCGGATGGCAATGTTATGAGCTTCTTAGCCAAGCGCATACTATCAATAGCTCAGTGTACTGTGAGCGCTCTTCAAAAGTGCAGGGACTGAAAATCGATCTCAGGTGTTATCGAGATATGTCTTTCCCCTTGATTTAATTGACGAGTTTGATCTGGCAAGAACTACTTTGTGATGTTGGAAGGATAGCATCCAATAGGATTCCATAGTCTGATGTCACGTCCGCCCAGCAACGAGCAGCTTGGTTCTAAACAAAGAAAATCGGTACTTTTTCTTCCTCGTGCTGGCTTGAACTTTTTCACATGTCGTGTGATCAGAATGTATAAAAGTCAAAACATGGTCAGATTTTTAATGATTTTCTCCTCTGGATACACTTTTATGCAAGTCGAAGAAGTATTTCGTAAGGGCGTCCGCCATTGTTCTGATAGTTTAGAACCAGTTACTAAGTTACCATGCGTCATGACGAGGGAAGTGACGTCACGACTGCTGTTGAACCCTATTGCAATGGTCCATTAGCCCTCCCCTTTTACCAACAGGAGAAAATAGTTGCAGTCTTTATGATATAACCAGCATGCCTTTTATTATTTTTTGAGATCTAATTTTACATCATCAAAATATTTGAAGGCATTGTAATATAATGATTGTTTTTTTCTGAACGAAATTTTACACATTACAGTGGGAGACCTGTGGCTATAATGTGGTCTAGTGGAATGACACTCACTTTCGGATCGGAAGGTCCTGGGTTCGAAACTCGCTCGGCGCATAGTTACTCTTTACTCACATTCTCTCACCGTACTCAGGTGTAAATGAGTATCTGGTCCTCAACAGCGTTGTCTCTGTCCGAAAAAAAAATGTAACATCGCCTAACAGGCGTCATGTTCCGTCCTAATATAGCGCGATATCCACTATACATGCTCAAAGCGCTTTCCAAGGGGTCCCTGACCAACAGCAACACTTAACATGAAAGACGGGACATGACGCCTGTTAGGCGATATTACATTCTTTTCGGACAGAGAGACAACGCTGTTAACGGCCAGGTATTCCTTTTACTCCTGAGTGAGCAAAGAGTCTTTTCCAAGGACTCAACTATGCGCCAAGCGAGGCTCAAACCCAGGTCCTTCCGACCCGAAAGCGAGTGTCATACGTCTAGACCACATAGCCGCAATAACCACATCAGCAATATGAGTTTGGAGACGTTTGTATTGTTCTCTGTCTTCTCTTTGTGAAATTACCAGGAATTATTGGAAATTGTTAACAGGTCACATGTCACATTGTATGGAAATTATGTTATTCATATAGTGTGAAGGAATAGACAATTCTCAACATTTTGCCGTAAATTTCAGTTTTTTAAATTGTTTAAAATTGGCTGAGAGATGACGTCGACAATCTGTAAATAGTGGTTTTGAGAAAAACGGCTTCAGGGTTTATTAAAATAAACATGAAGTGCCCTCGGGAAAAAATATTAGATCAAAATGGTTTAATTGCTAATTTTACTTGTTTTGTGAACGTATGCAGAAATAAACAAGAATAATGAGCAAAAATGATATAACGGCTTCGAAAAAGAAAAAAATACCGAACTCTTAACTCATCAGCCAATAACAAAAACAATAAAGGCATTAATGCATCACTTAAAATCCAGACATACGGCAGAGAATTATTTGGCACGGCTGTCCGCTGTTTTCCACCGGAAAGTCCCAAAACACCTTTTATTAGCCATATCTCAAAATTACTTCTAGGAGCAAATGGACAATTTCCCAAGAGAGCCTCATATAATATATTGTTGTGTCAGGATAAAGCAAAACTAATTCCCCCTTGTAAATAGTGAAAGAAGAAAAAGGAAAAGTAATGTATACATTATAAGGCAAATGGTGGTGGTGTGTGTGTGGGGGGGGGGGGGGGTATCCTGATTTCCACAACATTAAATGAACCATAAAATTGCTCGATAGCCTTTGGATAGGTCACTAGTTTATCGCAAAGTACCTTTCACTATATCTGACATCCAATTTAATAATGCAGCTATTGGAACACTCTTGTGTGAACAAAATGGGATTGAGGTGGCTGAATGCATAATCCGTTGCAATTCCAAACGGAGGACCCGATTTTGAGCGTCGCTGTCGGCATCTCGTTTTGTTTTGTTTTGTTTTGTTTTCGCGAGCAATAAACGTAGCCCCCATTGCTCCACATAGGCGCCTTAGTTATGGTGGTCTTTTTTTTTTTCGAGAAAGACCCTAAAGAAATATTTTCCCTGAGGTTGAGACTACAATGAAAAAAAGGGGTGTTTTTGGTTTTGTTTTTGTTTTTTTGTTTTTGGTGGGGGGGGGGGGCGGTTGCGGGGGTAAAAATATTCAGCCACAAAACTCGTCCTTCAAATATGAATCAATTATAATGACGCTCATCTTGTCAAAGACGAAGTGAAGTCTCAGGTTTGAGAGATTTTTTGACAAGATGAAGGTCATTTTAATCGATCGATATTTGAAAGGCGAGTTTTCTGGCCAAAATGTTTTAATGGGTTTGTTTTTTTATTTCAGAATAGGCTACAGCAGTAATGTTGGGTGGTTGACATGGGGACAAGCAAAAACCGCAGCCAAAACCAGGGAAGTGTGGAGACTTCAAACATCGTTGTGTTAATTTCATACCTTATAATATGCCACCTGGAATTAAGTGTATAGGTAACTGGTAATAAATATCCTCTAAATGTACTCAAATCTTAAATTTCCAAGCGGTCACTAACCAACAGCAACACATATGTAGTTTGAGACTTTCACAATTGTTTTTCGACAGAAGCAATGCCGTGAGTGGCCCGGGCAAAGTGAAATAATGTACACATAGGGCCTTCTCCAAGGAAGTCAGTGGCCGAGTGTCACCACAAGATCACAAAGATGCTCGATCATATCTGGAAAAAATAGATATCAAAAATATTATTCATATGAAAGAATCTAAAACTTGGGTCATTAGTAAAGGTTGATGTTTTATAGGGGAGAATTTACATCGTCTACATATTTACATACATGAGAATGCATGAGTAAATATTAGAATTGCTCGTGTTGATGTTTTGCTTTGTTTACTTATGTATGATGATTTATAATGTCGTTGAAAGGTCATAAAGATCGAATATCTTTTTATTTATTCTTATTTTTTATTTGCTATTACTCCTATGTACCCTGAGTAATATGCAGCAATATTCCGACAATGAAGAAATTTAGAGTTGAAAGGGTATCTTGAATTGCCAAAAAAATAATTAAAAAATTGTGATACTGGTCATTTAGAATTCAAATAAAACTTTTGTCAACTGCTCCAACCCGATATAACACCTGACTGAGACGATTGGTCGCATTTGTGTTCATGACTCACTTTGTGTCCTGATGAAGTTGCTGTTGGCAGAATGGAAACAAAATATATGTCAGAGGTCATGGGTCAATCACATGTGATACATACATCTACATGTGCTATTCTTCCCAGTTTGAGAGAGAGAGAGAGAGAGAGAGAGAGAGAGAGAGAGAGAAAGAGAGAGAGAAGATTGAGAGCTAGACAGAGAGGGGGTGGAAGAGATTGGGGGATGGGGTGGTTGTGGGGATAACAGATAGCTTAGTGGAAAGGTAAAAAAGATAAATTGATAAATAATAGAAAATAAAGGATAACATTGAGTGTTGATCGGGCCATTTTGAGCTTTATTATAAAGCGCAATATCCACTAAACGTGTTCAAAGCGCTTTACAAGGGGTCCGTGGACAACAGCAACACTTATCAAGTATGACAGGACATGACGCCTGTTAGGCGATATTACAATTTTTCGGACAGAGACAACACTGTTAACAGCCAGGTACTCATTTTACCCCTTAGTTAGGTGAGAGAATGTGAGTAAAGAGCCTTCTCCAAGGACTCAACTGTGCGCCGAGCGAGGCTCGAAGCCAGCACCTTCCGATCCGAAAGCGAGTGTCACTAGACCACATAGCTATCACAAACGGGAGTAAGCTGAAAAATAGTTTGTGTTTGTGTATGTGTGTGTGTTTTGTGTGTGATATATATTTATATATATATATATATATATATATATATATATATATATATATATATATATATATATATATATAGAGAGAGAGAGAGAGAGAGAGAGAGAGAGAGAGAGAGAGAGAGAGAGAGAGAGAGATAACCATGTTGAGAATAGTAGACCAGGATAGGCCAAAGATGAAAGCGACAAAATATATGAATGCGGAATAGGAGTGAATAGATGGGTGGAAACGGATTGTAATGGAGAGAGAGGACAATGGAAAAAAAGGGTCTTTATGCGTGAGAAATAGAAATAGAGGGCCAGACAGACAGAATGAGAGAGAAAGAGAGAGAGAGAGAGACAGACAGAGAGAGAGAGAGACAGAGAGAGAGGGAGAAATCAAAAGAGAAATTTTATCTTTATTTATTTATTCATTGATGTACGTTGGAGATATGTTGTTTTTGTTCTGCTTTTAGGTTTCTTTGTTTTGTTTTTGTTTTTGTTTTTTGTTTTTGTTTTTTTTTTGTGTGTGTGTTGTTAATGTTTTTGTTGTGTTTTTTTTTTTGGAGAGGGGGGGGGTTGTTGTTTGTTTTGTTTTGTGTTTTTTAGGGGGGGGGGGGGGGTTATGTTGATTCTATCTTATACAAGACAATCCAAACTTCCCGCAGGCCAGTCTAACACCACTGTCGTGCTCTCGTGCTCTGAAAACAAACCCGTATTTGAAATGTTGACAAGAACTCTCGACCTTTGATTATCGATCAACTGTAAGGACCCTCATCTTGGCAAAAAAAAATAATATACCTCCCAAACCTAGGACTTGCAATGGCCCAGGTTTGGGAGTTTTGGACAAGATTAGGGCCATTTTAATCGATCGAGGTTTGAGGGGTTTTTTTTGGCCAAAATTATAATATATGTGTTATATTATAAAATATGTGTTTCGTTTTGTTTTTCAGAGTAGAACAGTGTACTATAACAAAATACTTCTGTACATTTTGGTCAGACGACTTTCTATCCAGATATCGATCGCAGACTTGTCAAAAATTCTAAAATTCGAATTAATACTGCAAAGGAGCCTCGAGTTCAATTTATATTTTTGACAAGTTCGAAGTCATTTCAGTTGATCGATTTCATAATAATATGTCGAAAAAAAAGATTTCTGATCAAAAGGAAAAATATTGTCATTTAGTCAGTGTACACAGAAACAGTTCGACAGTGATTGATGTCCACCAGACAATTACCAAGACCCCTTGAGCGGTCATAGATGAGACAATAAGTCCGACTTTCTTTGCTTGTATTTAAAACTCATTTCCTTTCCTACTGACCTCTCTGAGTATGAGAGGTTTTTCAATCGGTAGAGAGGAATGACTTACACGCGATGGGACCTAATTTGAATAAACTTTATTTTTTTACTGACTTTTTATTTTCAACAACTAAGAACTGTTGGATATCTTAGTCTAGGTTAGACCATGACCTTTCCTCGAGGAATATTTTGTCGTAACTATGCTGTTAATCATATTTTTTTTCTTTTTTTAAAAATCGCTAGGCGATATGTTCCAGTCTTACGAATCTTGAAAATTTTCTTTGGCCGAATCATTTCTTTAAAATATGGTAATTGAGAATTTAGGATCTTCGCTAATGAGACAAGATGCTGTTTTGTGACACATTACCACTTTTTAGAATCTTTCCTATTGTGTTTTCGCTTCTGTTTGCATCAAACCTCTAATGGGCATGTTATCAACAGGAGTTTCTCCCCAAGATGCTGTTGCTATTTTGTTTTTGTTTTTGTTGTAGTTGTTCGTTTTTGTTTGTTGTTGTTTTTATTTTTATTGTGCGTGGTTTTTTTGGGGTTTTTTTTTTTTGTATTGTTTTGTTTTCGTATTGTTTTTTTTTTGTTTTTTTGGTTTGTTTTCTATGGGTTTTTTTTTTTTTTTGTTTTGTTGTTATTTTTGTTTTTGGTGGGAGTTTTTTTTATATTGTCAATTGTTAAGAGTTTACTTGTTCTGAAACAAGTTACCCATCGTGCCAATCTGGTAAAATGTCAGGGTGAACAAGGCGTTCATATTTAATCTTGAGTCTCTATCATTCAAACTTTTTATTGATGAAAATGGGGGTATTTTTAAAAATTGTATAATGCTACTGCTATTACTTCGATACCTCCAAGAACTTGACCTCTTTCTCTTTCTTCTATTCTCCCTCTTCCTCCTCATCTTCCTCCTCCTCATCCTCCTCCTCTCCCTCCTAATGATTATCACCATCATCATCATCATCATTACCATCATTATCCTACATAGATATATATATATATATATATATATATATATATATATATATATATATATATATATACAGTGGCGTGACATGCTGACAGTATAAGGTGGTGCCAGAAACAGAAGAAAATGACTAAAACATGCTATATTTGTAAATACAAAAGAAAGAAAACATATATAGAAAAGACTTACTCAAATAAGTAAGAGGCGGTTTATACATTTCTTAGTTTTAATACTTTTTCAAATGCTGTAATCCATTTTTAAAAGATGGAATTGGTGCCAGGCACCAAATCAACCAATATAGCCACGCCCCTGTATGTATATATATATATATATATATATATATATATATATATAATATATATATTATATATATATACATGCAGATCGTAATATGAAGCCAAATTTCCAATGTATTTAAACTATAAGATAGGCGTCCCTTTAGTTCTTATTAACAAGCTGCAATGGTCGCGTTCACTATTCTAACCCGGAGTGGTACCTTTGGGTAAAGCACTTTACATACAACACCCAGTCGACTCAGGTGGAGATGGGTTCCTGGCTATAGGCAGTGACGGAGATTATTAGATTGTGTGTACAAAAAAACAGTCAACGGGTGACGTGTAAGGTATGGAATAGAATATTTGTTCCATGTGACCCTCTAGGTAAAGATATGAAACATTCTGAAGTGCATTGAGCATGGTGCAGCAGTGAAAACTCCGTATATAAATGTTCACATTCAGTTGTTGTTTTTTCCTTCTATTTACTTCGTTATGTTGTGTGTCCTGTTATGTGGCCGTGTGGTGTGACACTTCCCTCCGGATAGGAATGTCATGGTTCGATTCCCAGCATGAGCTGCGCATAGTTTTGTCCTAGGAAATGGCTCTCACTGTACTCAGGTGTAGAATGGGTTAACAGAGTTGTCCCTGTCCGAGAACTTGTAATATCGCCTAACTGGTGTCATGTTTCGTTCTACATGTTTATTGATGCTGTTGGCTAGTGACCCCCTGTAAAACGTTTTGAGAACATTTAGTGGATATTGCGCCATATAAATGCTCCATTAAAAAAAATTGTTTTGGTTTTCTTTTTTGGTTGTTTTTTGTTGGGTTTTTTGTTTTGTTTTGTTTGTGTTTTTTTTTGTTTGTTTTTTTTTGTTTATGTGATTTATTTTGTTTTGTTATTTTTGTTTTTGTTTCTTTTTTTTTTTTTATTTTTTTGGAGGGGTTTTTTGATGGGTTTTTTCCCTTGTTTTTCAACTTTTAAAAAATTGAACAAACTTCTAGCTATGAGAGAAGATGTCAACAGTAGTATGCGAGTTAGTTAATGTGTTTGCGTCTTATTGTTTCCTCGCCCCATGAGGCTGCCTGCGAAAACTGAGTTCCCGACCACAGTTTGTCACGCTTCAGACATTAAAATATCAAGTCTCAAGGTCTCAAACCTCTTATTTAGCTTGATTTTCCGCTTATCAACTTACTCAGATTAAGCATGTTTGTTAGAAGAGATAGATAATGGAAGACATGGAGAAAACAATGTGAGAGGATAATGTATGTAAAAGATACGATATACTACTCAATGTATAATTAGATATAGACGATCTGACCCAAGCTAACGTGTATAATTATCCTTTCTTTAAAAAATATAGCATTGTGGAGAATATTGTGCTTATTTGAGTCAATAAAAAAATTGATACGGCGCACAACTCTACTGAAAGATTTGAAAATTAGAAATGTATTTTTTACAGATAGATAAACAGATAATATGATTTCCTTTTATAATTTAAAGTCAGTTTGAAAGTTCGTTGAGTCAAACAGATATCATAAAATATGTACCAACGACGACACTTGACTTCCAAAATCAACTAATTTTGACACTGTAAAAAGTTGTCAATTTGCGTCATCTATTTATGACATCAAGTATTATTATTACTTCCGTTGTGTTGTTGATTTAGCGGTGATCAGTGTTGTTATGTATGTTCTAATTGCGTGTATGTTTGTGTGTGTGTGTGTGTGTGTGTGTGTGTGTGTGTTGTGTGTGGTGTATACATGTGTGTGGTGGTGTTGGCATTTTTCTGCAAATCGTGGCATTCATAGTGATATTATTCACTTGATCACATGTAGGTATTTCAGTCGCCATTTTGATTCTTTTTTTACTATTAGGGTTAGCTCGAGATCGAGGATATTTCTTTTTCTATTAAGGTTAGTCATAAGTCTTAGTAAAGGTGCTAGGATGTTTGTTTTTCCATAAGTTAAGTAAAGGGGAGACATTCCGAAAGCTCCTACATCCCCAGTATTCTTTAAATTTGTATTTTCACCGTTGGTATTTTGTCAGGCATTTATTTATTCAATTTGTCATTATATCTAGAAGTATTTTGAAAACTCTAGAACAAACCTTGATAGATTTGTGAAAGTTTAAAATTTCTTAATTTGACCATTGTTTTGATTTTCAGCCGCCATTTTGATTTGTTAAATATTGAAAGGTAGTGCAAATCAGTCCGAGAGTTGTTTTTTTTTATATTAGGGTTAGCTCGAGAGGTTAGTCATAAGTCTTATTAAAGGTGCTAGGAAGTTTGTTTTTCCATAAGTTAAGTAAAGGGGAGACATTCCGAAAGCTCCTACATCCCCAGTATTCTTTAAATTTGTATTTTCACCTTTGATCTTTTGTCAGACGTTTATTTATTCAATTTGTCATGATTTTTTCTATTAGGGTTAGCCCGAGATCGGATGATTTTTTTTCCTATTAGGGTTAGTCATAAGTATTCTTAAAGTGCTAGGGTGTTTGTTTTTCCTATTGGGGTTAATTAAAGGTACTAGGTTTAATTTTTTTGGGGTTAGTTGAGGGAATATATTATTAAATATATTATTGGGCCACACAGAAAAATCAACCGAAGATATACCAAATTACACAGACAACGTTGTTTACCAATCTGCCCTCATTAAATAATGGTGAGTACAGTATAGAATGAAAATAGTTCTTTCCCCGCGAAATTGCGGGCTTTTTACTAGTATGTAATATAATCGTAACTCTTTTCACCATTTTACCAGTTAATTACTCTACTCTGGAAAAGTACGTTTTGTTTTGATTTGGGTTTTTGTTTTTGTTTTGCTTTTTGTTTGTTTGTTGTTGTTTTGTTGTGTTTTTTTTTTGGGGGGAGGGGGTTTTCTTTTTTTTTTTTTTTTTTTTGTTGTTCATTTTTTTTTTGCCAGTCTATCGCAAAGTAGTTTTCACTAGGTACTCTTTTTTACATGACTAGTAAAAAGCCCGCAATTTCGCGAGGAAAGAACTATTTTCTTTCGATATTGCCAGAATCATTTTGTTGATTAGCTTGATTACGATTAGATGCAAATTTTAATCGATGTGCTTGTCGTCGCTGCCATGCTTTATTCTGCATGATTTTAGTTTATCAGTCAGAAGATGCCAATATCAATACGTCGCAAGTCTTTTCCACGCTTTACTTGGGAGTGCTTTGCACTACCTTCAATACTTCACAAATTAAAATGGCAGCCGAGAATCAAAACAATTGTCAAATTAGGAAATTTTAAACTTTCACAAATCTATCAAGATTTGTTCTAGAGTTTTTAAAACGCTTTTATATGATGACAAATTGAATAAATAAACGCCTGACAAAAGATCAACGGTGAAAATACAAATTTAATGAATACTGGGGATGTAGGAGCTTTCGGAATGTCTCCCCTTTACTTATGTTAGGTCAAATGAAAATCTGAAGCCGACGCGAAAAATATCAAGTCCCCGAATCTGTCTACTTTTGGTTTGTTCGGGCTAGAAGCTAGACAGAACCAATTGACAGTTTGCCGAAACGTTTAACTAAATATTTCCCAGGGCAATAATTATCACATCGATGGCATAAAAACGACAGTAATATCAGCAGTAATATTAGTTGATGTTGTTAATCGGTGAAACTTGTTAAAAGATTTCTGTAAATCCGAATACCGTCATGTGATCAAGTGAATTATAACACTATGAATGCCACAATTTGCTGAAAAATGCGAATCTGACAGTTCCTAGCAAACACACCCCCCCCCCCCCCCCTGCTCAGGAATTTCTCTACTTGATGGACACCCCCCCCCCCACCTTTTTTTTTCTTCCACGCCACCACATTCCAAAACACACACACATGTATACACCACACACACACACACACACATACACACACACGCACACATATAACCATACACGCAATGAGAACACACTACATAACAACACTGATCACTGATCACCGCTAAATCAACACAACGGAAGTAAGGACCCTACTGGACAGATAGAGTTGAGGGTGTGGCCATGGAAGTGTTACTGTCTTCGGTAAATTTTTTATGATATCTGTTTGAGTTAACGAATTTTCAAACTTACTTTAAATTATAAAAGGAAATCAAGTGATCTGTTTATCTATCTGTAAAAAATACATTTCTATTTTTCAAATCTTTCAGTAGAGTTGTGCGCCGTATCAATTTTTTTATTGACTCAAATAAGCACAATGTTCTCCACAAGGCTATATTTTTTAAAGAAAGGATTACGCTGAGAGAATGTAAATAATTTGGTTTCCCGGATGCGAACAATGGACTTACAGTTCAGAACCCGTGGCATAACACAAGTACACATAAGAGCACAAAATGTTCTCAGACAAGATCTGGGCATTGACAAAAAGCAATAAAATAAGCTGAAAACAAAATAACAGGAACGATTTACAATACTTCAAACATTACCAAATCTCAAAGAATTTATCTTATAAAAGAAATAAACATTTTTATTTCCAAGGGTAGTTGATTACAAGGTCTGAACACTTGATAAAAAATTTAGAGACCAATTACTCCAAACATATTAGAGAGGATGATTCCGTTTTTATCTTTGAAGGCGAGGACAACATTCTTGAAACTATAATTTTGCTTTTGCCGGAAACCAAGGAAGGGTTCAAAGGTGTAATTTGCGCCTTTCTCATGAGGTAAGTCGGCCATGGCCTTTCTCCATTTTCTACATTTTCCAATACAATGATTCGATTGATGATACAAGTGAGAAATAAATATATTTGTTAAATGTTGCTCAGAAAATGTATTTAACTTCTCTCTAGCTACTATCTATCTATCTATTAACTATCTATCTATTTATCTATCTATCTATCCATCTATCTATCCATCTATCTATCTATCTGTATATATATATATATATATATATATATATATCAATCTCTCTTTCTCTCCCTCTCTCTCTCTCTCTCTCTCTCTCTCTCTCTCTCTCTTCCTATATATATATATATATATATATATATATATATATATATATATATATATATATTATATACATATCGATCTTTCTATCTATCTATCTCAATCTCTATCTACCTATCTGTCTATCATGCCATCAACGCACTCTTTGTACCATATTTGTATCATAAAACGATTTGATATCTGACTATCTATCTATCTCTCTATCTTTCCATCTATCTATCTATCTATCTACCCATCTATACTGCTCAACAATGAGCTGTTAATGAAATATTTTTAGAATAATTTTCTTCAATATCAAATCATAATTAGAATATTTTATCTACCTATCTATCAAGTTGTAACTATCTATATTTCTATCTATCTATCTATCTATCTATCTATCTATCTATCTATCTATCTATCTATCTATCTATCTATCTATCTATCTATCTATCTATCTAACTATCCATTTACCTGTCTGTCTGTTTGCCTGTCTGTAATATTACTATATTTCTATCAATCCATCCATTTATCTATCTATATTTCTATCTATATATCCATCTCTATATTTCTGTATATCTATATGTTTATCTATTGAGCTGTCTATCTATAATGTATCTAACTATATCTCTATATTTCTATCTATCTATATATCCATCTATTTATCTATATTTCTGCATTTCAATCTATCTATCCATCAATCGGTAGATCGATATGTCTATCTATCTATCAATCTATCTATCTATCTATCTATCTATCTACCTATCTATCTATCTATCTATCTATCTATCTATCTATCTATCTATCTATCTACCTATCTATCTATCTATCTCTCTATCTATCAATCTATCTATCTATCCATCTATCTATCTATATTTCTACATTTCAATCTATCTATCCATCAATCGGTCGATCGATATGTCTATCTATCTATCAATCTATCTATCTCTCTATCTATCTACCAATCTATCTACCTATCTATCTATCTCTCTATCTATCAATCTATCTATCTATCAATTTATCTATCTATCTCTATCTGTCTATCTATCTCTCTCTCTCTCTCTCTCTCTCTCTATTTATATATATATATATATATATATATATATATATATATATATATATTTATGAGTGTTGGTGGGTACTTGTAGGTACGAAAGTGCTCGATAATGGTGGTTAGAGCTAATAGACATATAATGTAAATTTTCACTCACATTTTTTTGCCGAGACGACTCGTTTCTGTGTTCCTTACACTTCCTCAGTCGGCATAATCCATTTACAATGTCCGTAGAAAACTCCAAACTAAAGTTGTTTCGCTGTGTAGTGGTGATTAGTTTTGATGTGTATTGTGATGTGCTCTCATGTTTATATTATGAGTGTGTGTGTGTGTGTGTGTGTGTGTGTGTATGTGTGTGTGCGTGTAGGTGTGTTGTGTGTTGTGTGTACATGTGTGTGTGATATTGTAGTGGAATGTGGTTGCGGCGGGGGGGGGGGGGGGAGGGAGAGGGGGAGGAGGGGGATAATGGGGTCGGGAGGGGGGGGAAAGGGGGGGGGGAGGGAAGGGGGGGGGGGGAGGGTTATTTGGCCTTTTGCGTTTTGAGCTTGAATTTGTTAGAGTGTCTGCACATTGTCATCAGTTCAGATCTTTTGTTTAAGGTGCTATTGTTTCTGTGGTTGTGTAGTAAAATCTCCAGTTTCTCTGTCAGGCATAAATTGCATTTTCTAGCACCGCATCTGTAGGGGCTGCTTTGCTTGACGACCTCCAGGTTATTGTTGGTGTTTTTTGTGTGTTTATTTGTTCCCAATAGTGCATTGCTAATTTGGTGCTTTTTGCTTTGCTTTCGTGTGTTATGGAGGCTTTGTGGTTGTTGTATCGTGTTTTGAATGGGGGTTCTGTGCTGCCGATGTATTGTGCTGCGGTGTTATCAGTGGTTATGGTGGCTTTGTAGACTATGGCGCTTTTTTGGCAGTTTCCTTTAAGAGGGCAATTGTCTTTCTTTCTGCAGTTACAGTTGTCTTTATTTGTATTGATGTTGTTGGGTTCGGACCTTAAACAAAAGATCTGAACTGATGACAATGTGCAGACACTCTAACAAATTCAAGCTCAAAACGCAAAAGGCCAAATAACCCTCCCCCCCCCCCCCCCCCCCCCCCTTCCCTCCCCCCCCCCCCTCCCCCCCCCCCCCCCTTTCCCCCCCTCCCGACCCCATTATACCCCTCCTCCCCCTCTTCCCTCCCCCCCCCCCCCCGCCCGCAACCACATTCCACTACAATATCACACACACATGTACACACAACACACCTACACCCACACACACACATACAACACACACACACACACACACACACTCATAATATAAACATGAGAGCACATCACAATACACATCAAAACTAATCACCACTACACAGCGAAACAACTTTAGTTTGGAGTTTTCTACGGACATTGCAAATGGATTATGCCGACTGAGGAAGTGTAAGGAACACAGAAACGAGTCGTCTCGGCAAAAAAATGTGAGTGAAAATTACATTATATGTATATATATATATATATATATATATATATATATATATATATATATATATATATATATATATATATATATATATATATATATATATGTCTGGCTGGCTGTCTGTCTGTCTATAAGATAAGATAATATGAGGTTAACTTTATTTATCCACTTCTGGAAATATACATTGGGTATTATTGCCATAGACTAATGGATTTCTAATGAAATAATTAAATAAATAATAAAAAGGAAATACAATGACATAGAAGTAGACCGCTTTAAAAAACTAAACAAATCAAAAAATCTTTCATACCTCTCTCTCTCTCTCTCTCTCTCTCTCTCTCTCTCTCTCTCTCTCTCTCTCTATCTATCTATCTATCTATCTATCTATCTATCTCTTTCTTTCTCTCTCTCTCCCTCTCTCTCTCTCTCTCTCTCTATCTATCTATCTATCTATCTATCTTTCTATCTCTCTCTCTCTCTCTTTCTCTC
>NC_088362.1:51367638-51440138 GCF_034508935.2 Berghia stephanieae
CTACTACTACTACTACTACTACTACACTACTAACTACTACTACTACTACTACTACTATCTACTACTACTATACTACTACTACACTACTACTACTACTACTACTACTACTACTACTACTACTACTACTACATACTACTACATACTACTACACTATACTACTACTACTACTACTATACTACTACTACTACTACTACTACTACTACTACACTACTACTATACTACTACTACTACACTACTACTACTACTACTTACTACTACTACTACTTACTACTACTACTACTACTACTACTATACTACTACTACTACTACTACTACACTACTACTACCCAACTACTTACTACTACTACACATACTACTACTACTACTACCTACTACTACACTATACTATACTACACAATACTACTACTGACTACTACACTACACGACACGTACTACTACTACTACTACTAACTACTATACTACTACTACTGATACTAAACTACCAAAAAAACAAATACTTCTCTATTTCTTCTGACTTCTACTCACTATACTTGTTTACCAACTAGTGACTGCTCACTACTCTTTCTATTAAAAATTCACCCATATACGAATATTCAATGTTACAACTTCTATGTTATACTGTTTAGATATTGCTACTTAACTAACTAGCTGGTCAAATAACTCGCGATCGAGTGCGACGAACGAGCTCCGTAATACTACAACTAATATGGTGAGAGAGAGGCTCAGAAAAGACGAGGATTGATACATATTATTTGTTACTGATAGCCATGACGTAGTGACGCCACAACTCTTCTTCTGGCACTTTTCTACTCACTCCATATCTTGTTGTTACCAACATAAGTGCCTGCTCCACTCACTTTTCTGAATTAAAAAATTCACCCCATATACCGGAGCATATTCAATGTCTCAATCGTTTCTATGTTATATGTTTGTGTTGAGAATATTGGCTATTAAGCTTAACTGCTGGTCAAAAATAACTTCGCGATGGTTGTGCGCGAACGAGCCGGCGATCTCAAGAAGTTGGTGAGAGAGGGCTCTAGAAATATGACTTGGGTTTGATACGAATATTTTTGTGTTCGTGGATAGCTCAGACGGTAGGGCCACGCTCTCACCTGCCAGGCGGAGTTGTCGTACCAATAAGGTCGCAGGTTCAAACCCCACCACCGCCGCGAAAAAAAATTTATTCTCTATTGTCTTCTGGCACTTTTCTACTCACTCCATATCTTGTTGTTAACCACATAAGTGCCTGCTCCACTCACTTTTCTGAATACTACTACTACTACTACTTACCACTACTACTACTACTACAACTACTACTACTACTACTACTACTACTACTACTACTTCTACTACTACTACAATTACTACTACTACTACTACTACTACTACTACTACTACAATTACTACTACTACTACTACTACTATTACTACTAATACTGATACTACTACTACTACTAGTACTACTACTACTACTACTACAACTACTACATAATAATAATAATAATAATAATAATAATAATAATAATAATAATAATAATAATAATAATAAACCCCACCACCGCCGCGAAAAAATATTTATTCTCTATTGTCTTCTGGCACTTTTCTACTCACTCCATATCTTGTTGTTAACCACATAAGTGCCTGCTCCACTCACTTTTCTGAATACTACTACTACTACTACTTACCACTACTACTACTATTACAACTACTACTACTACTACTACTACTACTACAATTACTACTACTACTACTACTACTACAATTACTACTACTACTACTACTACTACTACTACTTACTACTACTACTACTACATACTATACTACAATTACTATACTACTACTACTATACTACTATACTACAACTACATATATAATATATAACTACTACTAAATAATAATAATAATAATAATAATAATAATAATAATAATAATAATAATAATAATATTATATTATTATTATTATTATTATTATTATTATTATTATTATTATTATTATTATTATTATTATTATTATTATTATATTATTATTATTATTATTATATTATTATTATTATTATTATATATTATTATTATTTTATTATTATTATTATTATTATTATTATTATATTATATTATTATTATTATTATTATTATTATTATTATTATTATTATTATTATTATTATTATTATTTATTATTATTATTATTATTATTATATTATATTATTATTATTATTATTATTATTATTATTATTGTTATTATTATTATTATTATTATTATTATTATTATTATTATTATTATTATTATTATTATTATTATTATTATTATTATTATTATTATATTATTAATTATTATTATTATTATTATTATTATTATTATTATTATTATTATTATTATTATTATTATTATTATTATTATTATTATTATTATTATTATTATTGGTAAAAGAATTACAGTCTGCAACAGTTCTATATGGTCTGCAAAGAATTTTATTGAATGCGAATGGCAACGAATACGAAGAAAAGGTTTACTTATTCTAATTTCTAGAGTTAATTCCCTTGTTCATGCGGGTCGATTGTTCTGGACATAAATGTTGTGCTCAGCAACCGGTTTTATTAATCACTTATAATTATTTTAAAATCTTCTCTACGCTTCCTTCATTATCCATTAAAATGTCTTCTGAATTACTGACATGTTACAATAAAGGCTGCGGAATGAAGTTTTCTTTCGACGACAATTCTGATTGTAAGTCCCAGTAGAGTAGACAAAGTCAAGGCAAGGCCAGGGAGTGGTTCGATCAAGTCAAGAGGCTACTAGAGAGCCTCGCCTTTGGCCGACCAACCTCCGCTGCACGTCCAACTCGCCTTGAGCATGCATTCACGTAAAATATAAAGATTTTTTTTTAAAACCTACCTCTGTTTCAAAAACTAGCATCTTTCAGCTTTCTAAGAAACATTTTGATTTTTCAGAACTTTAGTTCGTTAAAAAAATACCGGCCAATCTGACCCGTTGAGTCGAATGAAAACGAAATTTTGTTGTTTACACGGTTCAAAGGAAATGCCGTAAATAAGCTTTCATGGACTTCCTGTGTTGTTTTTATAGTGTCACGTGACCGTTTTGAGAAATTTGTCGTCTGCTACAAATAATTAGACCGGTAGGGGGTAGATATTTTCGTTGGAGCAGAGAAAAAGTGAGTATTATTTCTTGGACTTGTAGAGAGGCCTTGGGTCCACCAGCAGACCAGTTGATTGAATGAAAGAGAAAAAGGGCTTTTTTATCCGCCACCACCACCACCTTGAAAGAGTGGAGGGGGGGGGGGTGCATGCCGACGAGAGGGAGACGTGTCGATTGATGACCTTGGTGACGTCGAGCATCTCAAGGATGCTGGCAGTTGCAGTTGCAGGTGTTCTTAACCCCTTAACAGCGAAGCTAATTTTTTGCTTTTAGATAGTAGTTTGCTTTTATCTTTATTATTGTTAACGGGGAATACAGCGTTTCCACCAAGAGAGTAGTCAGACTATCGCAACTCGGACTTCAATTGTCTATAATAGTTTTGCCGTTACTTGTCTTTTGATGATAGAAGATTTGGTGTTAGGTCAAAGATCGAATTTCGCCGCTAAAAGGTTGCATTGCTACTGGGTTTGCTCTTCCCCCCACCCACTTTTTTTTTTCTTTTTTTTTTTTTCACCTTAGTATTGTTGATTGCTGCTATTTCCTTTTTTATGATTAGCAAGTGCCATAGGAGTCTCACAGGATGCAGGAGTACTGCAATTAACCCTTTGCCAGTGACACTGATTTTTTTGTTTTTCGAATAATAGTCTTCATTTATATTATTTTTTAACGCAGAAAAAAAAACGTTTCCACCATAAGAGCAGTAAGAATATTGATAAAAAGCGCTTTGAGCACGTTGGGTGGATATTGCTCTATATAAAAGCTCAAGTTTTTAAATTGTAATTTGTTTTTTGTCTTTTGATGAAAATGGTAAGATTTTATGTTTGGTCCAAGTAAGATTGATATTCGCCTTTAAAAGGTTAAGTTGTTTTGTTTTTTCAGTTTTTTTTTTGTTTTGTTTTTCAAATGCAGATACGCTGCTTCTTCCTTTTTTTTTCCTCAACTGGCAAGCTATCGCTGTACTTACCCGCATGGCTTGCACACACAAAAGGATACATCTAAGTCACAAAACCTTACATCCAGGTCACAAAATCAGACAACTAGGCCACACATCAAGACATCTCTGTTTCGTTTGTTCCAAGATAGCAAAACAAACCAGACGTCTTGGAGTTCGAAAGAGCTTTCCATAAAATATTTGGTATTTGCAAGACCCCCAGAAACCAATTCCCTATACAGCTCTTGTGTAAGGTTACTTATGACCTTGATTTCTTCCGTACCCACCCCCCAAAATCCCACTTATTATGTGGTATAGGCAGAACATAGTAAATAGCTGGACTGCCACATGCGTGACTAAATTGGCCAAAGAGAGAACCTATACTTTGGCATTAGACACCCATTACCTGATGTCTTGGTTTTTAATCCTAGCCTAGTGAGAGAGAGAGAAAACAAAACAATCATACATGTATCTGCAAACAACAGAACGTTTTCATTTTACATTGAGATGGGAAGGGGAAGGGATAACATTATGACAAGAGAGAGAGAGAGAGAGAGAGAGAGGGTGAGGAGAGAGAGAGAGAGAGAGAGAGAGATGGGCGGGGGATGGGGGGATAGTAAGGGGAATGGGTAAAGATGAAAGAAACAATGGGTTGCCTGATGACGTAGATCAAAGGATTGTTACAGCGGTGTTCACGGAGCGTACTTCGTGAAATTTTAACCTTTTACAGTGACACTGATTTTTTTCTCCAGATTGCTTATGCAGAATAAATCGTTTCCACCAAGAGAGCAGTAGTAAGAGTATATTTCGACTCGGGCTTCAATTAAACTATAAATCGCAAAGCTTGTCTTTTAATGATAACATTAAGACTAAGATCTGGAGTTTGGGGAGTGTAAGATGGAATCTCGCCATTAATGGTTAAAATTGTTTTGATTGAAAAAAAAACAACTCACACACACACACACACACACACACGAGCGCGCGCGGTCACGACAGCGAGGACCATCACTGACAGAATGTTGCAACGGTAAACCGGTTTACGTGTACATAGATCCTGAGGCTAGATGCCCCGTTACCGTGTACGTAGGCACTCCCAAAAAAAAAAGGAAGAAAGAAAGAGACACACACACACACATACTCACACACACACACACACACCACACACACACACAGTCTCGCATCCTCTACGAACTAATTTTGCTCACCAATTTTTACTGCACTTATGCACCAAATTGCATACCTATCTAGGGACACTTTTTTCCGTATCTTTTTCTCAATAAACTTTTTAACAAACCTTTGTTTTGCGCGGCAGGCGGCTGGCACTAGGGGGCACCAACCTATGGGTCAGACCAGGGTTGCCAGTTTGGCATTTTAAATGCCAGATTCCAAAAATCTGGCATTTTTGAAAACCGTTTGGCATTAGAAAAATCATTTGGCATTTGGCATTTTCATTTGGCATTTTCTTTTCTTGTATATTATACTTCAAATGACACCTTTCTAAACGCGTAAAAACAAATCTCTTCACATCGGAAAACTTTGCTATTAAAACTCACACCCTGAACTAGCCCTGCCTCCCTCAGATATTCACTCAAATTCAGCCCTCGACAAGTATCCTCGTAAGTTTTCTGGGAATCTCCTGCAAAACTCGTGTATATTTGCGTCATGGTCGCCTGTTAACTTTTAACTCTGTTCGTTAGGGTGGTCTGATTTTACAGCATCCAATGATTTCACTCCTTTACGTATTTACCTTTCATGTTAATGTATTTCTTTTCATTCTTAAAATCCAACCGTGGTGTAGTGGTTTAGCACTCCACTTAGTAGTCAGTAAGTAAAAAATTACCCCAACAGGAAATTTAGTATAATTCAAAAAAAAAAAAAAAAAAGAAAAAAAAAGAAGATAAAACACGCAAGCCACCAGGATATGATAGTAAATTGTCTATCAAAAGTGAGTAGTTTTCTTAGTGGGGGGTGGGAGTCAACAGACTTTGGCATTTTTTTGAATGTTTTGGCATTTTTTGAGTCTTCCCCTGGCATTTTGTTGAAAAATAATCTGGCAACCCTGGGTCAGACGAGAAAAACACACGATTTAGCGAGGAATGGATCATGAAAATATTTAGGATATAATTTCAAACACAACTTTTGAAATTCATCAAGGATTGTCTAGTACCGAATGTTTTTTGATAGAAAACAAATGTATCTTCAAATCTAAACTGCTTTTGACGGTAAGCGGTAAGTTTTTATTTTTCTGTCCAAACGAATGATTTGTCCTGGTTATAGAAGCTAAGTATTGGTAACACCGGCTCAGCTCTCTAATACTAAGAGAGGGAGTGAGCCCTTTCCTAACCATCAACCTACTCTAATAATGTTTTGAATTCATTTATGTTCACCTGAATCAATGTTTTATAAATTTCGCATCTTCAATTATGGCGAGGATTACACCAACCCCAAAAAATAATGAACGAAATCAAGAGATTTTCGAGAGGTGTGGCTGGGTGTGGAATTGGAAGGGCCCCCGATCAAAATCTCAAATCTGACTCTGGACTTTTATTACTTATACTAACATAAATAGATAAATCGTATTTTTTTTTTTAATTGAAATTTTCTTGCTGGATTTGGTCGGAAGTTCTCCAATTTTTACCGATATATATGAGCGCTGGTTACTGAGTGTAGTAGGTAATATCAATCAGTGTATCACTGAACTCTCCTGTTCAGATCGAGATATTCTTGATGATGAATGTGATCATATTTGATTTGATTGTCTAAAAAGAGGATTACCCCTATTTACTACTACCCTGCTAAAATAATGCTTAAGTTTTTTGAAATCATAAAAAATTCACATTTCTACTTTTGAAAAGAGGATGGTGTGGTAATTAGATGGAGATGCACTTTTGTTTGATTATTATTTAGGGAATGTAATTCGGGTGTATTTTGTCACCAAATAATTCAACACCCGAAACTCGGATGTATTTTGTCACCAGAATAATCGACAGCCGTAATTCGGGTGTATTTTGTCACCAGATATTTCGACACCCGAAACAATGAGAAACACAAATAGGCTGGTACAGTCCACTCCGGATAATCTCAACTTTCGGTTAATCGCAACATTTCCCAAGAAACAGAATTAATTCTATATAAAAGTCACTGGTTCATTGCAACAAACTTCGGTTAATCGCAACAAATTTTCGACCTCAAAAAAAGGCAAATTCATGGAATCAATCAAACAAAATATCATGATCAGATTTCATCGTGTGAAATCATGACACATTGAAGAATCGAGAGTGGGCAAGATTTAAAACTTCATTAGTTTGTCACCACACTATTAGTAGAGACAAAAGAGGCAGGGCTTTGCAGTTCGGGTTTGTGTGGTCATCTGTGACCATTAGACATGAGGCGAGTGGGCTGGGCATGGTTTAGACAACAGGTAGACGATGACAGTTGTGAGGAGAGACTAAGCGATGATATCCTTTGTTTAGTGATTTAACAACTGTGCATTGTGGCCAACGGGTTTGGTGAGACCTCATTGTCTCTCATCACGGCTAATGTCTTGGACTCTTACAAATGTTGAGAACAAAATGTGAAAGTGAATCCAATCTTAAGATGTCGGCTTGCCTCAAATCTGATTTTGCTTGTCAAAATCTATACAGGGCTGTCATATATATTTTTTCATTCCAATCAAATTTCTCAGTCTGTTGTGGACTCAGAACAATGTTTACAACAATTGATTGGATTTACCATATTTGTGTAAAATGTTGCAATAGTGCGCAGGAAACTCAACTTCAGTTAATTGCAACATCTTCGCTGATCCCAACACTCCATTGTCCTGATAACTCTTCAAGGGTTACTTAATTGCAATGTGTAGTATGAAAGCTGCATTCATCCATTGATTATTTATTTTTACTTAGTAATTGAAGTTTGTTTTTTGTTTTTTCTGCAGCATCCTGTGTGTATCATCCAGGGGGTCCTATTTTCCACGACGCTCTCAAAGGATGGTCTTGTTGTAAAAAAAGAGTGTCAGACTTCACAGAATTCCTGAACATTAAGGTTTATCTTATGGATATTTTTTCTACTCTGTGTTCCACCTTGAAACTCAAGCTGTTTTTAAGGAAATTCAATTAGATCACATAATTTTAAAATACATTGCATCCTATAATATTACACTTTAGTTCCATACACCACTGTGTATGACATATAATAATCTTTCACAAACTAGAAGACCATTTGCTTTAGGCTTGTAAGTTAATTGAAGCACAACATATCAGCTGCATGTTAATGTAATGCACTTCCTATTTCCAATGAATTATTTAGATTATGATTTTCACATAAGCTCATGTGCCAATGCATAAATCTTATATTGAAATGAATTCTTGCCCTTGGGCCAACTTAAGATTAAGACAAATTACCAATTTAACGGAATTTTAAAAATCTGTTAGGTAATTATTTTTTTTTAATTCTTGAACTATTTGTTATTTTATTTTTTTATTCCTTTTTTTTTGTTTGTCTTCATTTTTACTCTTTCAATTTTACAATTTCAGGGCTGCACCACAGGAAAACACAGCAATGTAAAGCCCCCTGAGCCAGTTAAACCAGATAAAAATGAAATCACAGTAAGCATTTTATATTTGTATCAATACTTATGTCATAAAGTATTGTTAAGCCATTCTAAAACTTCATTTTCGTATTCCTTTTACTACTCTTAATTACTGCTGGGTCATGTTTAACTTATATAGTGATCAGTTGACAGTCTTTCACCATATTTGTAAGTGGACTCCATACAATTCAAAGGATTGAGTATTTTAAGATTTTTAAAAAATCCAGATTACACAAATTTTTAATGGTTTACTATTTTCCCCCTTTTTTTTATATCAAACATCACGTTAAGATAATCACAAGTTTATTTCATTAATAAGGTTAATAAGGAAAGGGATGAGAAAAAATTATTGTTTATATCTCAAGTTGTTAAAAGTTGGTTTTTCCCTCTGTTGCATTACTTTATGGTGTCTAGATAGCTCAATTGGTAGAGCATTAGTTTTATATGCAAAGAAACAGTTGGATTGTTTGCATTATTTTTTTTTTTCTGACTCCACTGTCCACTCAGCAGTGAATGGATAGTTTATGGGTCTGTTTGATTTGGTGTAAAGGATATTGTGATAGATAAGCATTTCGTCCTTAGAGTAACTAACTATTGATACTCTCCTTCAACTTCAAATATTAAAGATACCAGATACTGCTTTGGCCTTATGACTCCAGAGGTTTTTATGAAGAAGGGGAAATGGGGGTACCACGCCCATTTCTCCTCCCCCAATTCCATGATTACTCACTTTTTTCTTTTCTTTTTTTAAATTTCCCTCAATCTTTGTTGTCATGATATAATGAAACACTGAAGTATTAATCTCTCATCATGGAATTTGTTTCTCTCTATTAATGTAGCATCAAATGATTCAAGTAACCTCCACACCAAATCACAAATCCCCTAAACCAACAGTGTTGGAGAGGCCACCGCCTGATGAACCCTTCGTTGATCTCAAAACTACAGTCGGAGCATCTCTTAGAACACAGCTTGAAAAATTAAAGATTGTAGAAGACAATTCTACGGCCGAAGACAGTGCAGGTATTTTTATTTTTATGTGAAAAAAAAAATTCTTTTACTTCAAATGAGAATCTATGAGTCCTACGGTTATGGGCTAACTGAAAATTAAACAATGGCATTGAAGTGAAAACTTTTGTGTTCCATTAAGATCATGGCGTACTAAAAGAGTCAAGGCCTTGGCGCACGCGTATCGAGCCGAGTTGGTTAAGGCCATTGACTAGCGCTGTGTAGTGTGCAGGTAGTGTGTTAGTCTAGTGTTAGAGAGAATTACTAAAGACCGGTATGCAATGGGCAGTGATGTAAGAGGCGAGTTGTAATTATTTATCTCATTAAACGTGGCGGAGGGATGATTTACTAATAAATAGTCTATATTATATTCAAATTATAAATCATGACGAGATAGCAAGTTAAGCTTTGTATAGAAATAAGCGTACACAAAACTTTATTTGAGATGGACAACAACGAGAGAGGGAGAGAGAGAGAGAGAGAGAGAGACCTTTGGGGGATTTTGTTTCTTTTTAACAGTAGTGGGCAGTTTGATAGTCAACACTGAACTTTGATGAGTAACAACGAACATAGTTTTGTGGAAAAGAAGCACCTCAATGTGATGGTGGTGATGGTAGTAGTAGTAGTAGTAGTAGTAGTAGTAGAAGTAGTAGTAGTAGTAGTAGCAGTAGTAGTGTTAAAGAGGAAATGATGAAGATAGTTGTGATAATTTTATAGTGAGCAAAAAAATTTATAACGGGAAGAAAAATGTTGGAGAGGGAAGGGGGTAGGTCATACAATGAAAAAGATATTATGTTTAAGAGATAATAAAAGATTGGGGAAGGGACAAATGATGATGGTGATGACAATGATGATAATGATATGTGGTGTCAATGATGATGATGAAGATTGCATCTTACCTTAAATGCGGTGTTAAACAAGCAACAGTGGCGATGTTTTAGTTGGTTACATTGATGTTGATGATAATTTGGCAACTTTTCTTGTTGCTTTACTCTTATTCTCTGATGGAAATGCTAGGCAGTGTCTCTTTAAAATGATACGCTTCAAGAGTTTGAATAACACTTGAGATGCACCGATAGGCGAACTCTGCATTAAGAGAATGGCATGGAACTAGCGAGACTAAAAACTTTTTCCTCGTAAATAAACATTTCACCATAATACAAAATAATGTTCTTGCAAGCTTTCCATGCTGATCTTGAGCTTTGCCGAATACCTCCCCTCCTAAAATGTAAATATATTGTAATAATAAGTTGTATCAAAAAATGAAAGGTCATACTTTTAAATATTACCTGTCTAATCACACCAGATTCAATTTGTATATGCCTGTAACCACAATATTCTATTCTTAAATCGATTCTATACATGAGCATTGGGCATCCCAGTAATAGGCACTGTAACATAATTACTGTATTATGAAAAGATATTAGATAAATATGGTTTAATGAGATTTACAAGAAATTTAAAGTATGACCTTTATTTTAAGACTTACTGTAAACCTGATTGCAATGATTCTGAAATATTTGTCACTTTAATATTCAAAGCTCTTTCTAGTTTTATCTGATACTTCCTTACTGTCTTAAACAGAATTTTTAAATTATGCCATATTAATATTAAATTATGTCATCAACATTTCAATACTCTACGATTTTATTTTACACTTTTAGATAGGTAAATGTAACCCTGTGACGGACACAATGGCCAGGGTGAATCTATGAAAATGTATTACATATAAATGGTCAAATGGTTATTTATTGTGTTATATTTACTTGATTATTTATTTGTTTATCGTTTCAATTCGGAAAAGTAAGCCCTTGTACTATTCACTAAATATATATTAATTTAATTAATACATTTTTTTACAACACCAAAAATGTGCATCACTCATGGAGCTGGTATTCCTCATAAATAAAATTACCTCTGTACGTTAATGAAGCTTTGACATAAACTTCATCTGCAATTATAATGCAAGCCCTGCTCCTTTCTTCTTTAGAATTAAAAAAAGACGAAAAAAGTTTGACATCATCAATGTTCTTTGCTGATCTCGTTACTCTTTGAAGTGTTGTTATTGATGGAAGTTGAAGTACCTCTCTCAATTGAGAATACAGATGTCTTGAAATGGCATACCATGAAAATGCTTTGCATAAATCATCCATTGCATATATCCTTTTGTTTTTTGGAAGGTACATCAGAAATATTTGTCTCTCAATAAATTTGAATTTGTCATCCTGGGTGTCAATAGATGAGCAAATGAAATTAACTAGCTTCTGGAATTGTGACCAGCATTTGATTTCTTTACAAATAGCAGGGTGCTTTACTTTTTTGACACCTGCGTATGCTTCATAAATAATTCCCTTTATGTTTCCGTGTTTGTCTAACAAGGATAAGAATTGAAACACCAGATAGGAAGTAAAATGAAATTGAAAAAAGCAATCTAAATAGGCCATACTTTTCAATTTCCTAAGGAAGAATGGGGGTATTGCGTCAATATTAGTGAGCTACCATAATTTTCTGCTTCTCTTTGAATCTGGAAATGTTTAGCCATAATATTGGTACTTGATCAACGATAATTGGTCAGGCAATGCTGAACCATTTTCAATTTCATTAAGATCTGAGAATGTACACTGGAATTTTTTCTGTCGCACTAGCATAGCCCGACTTGCAGCCATACGTGCTGCATTTCTTTCCCATGATGATGGAATTCTAAGTCAAGTAGTGATTTAGAAAAATGAATAAATATCCGATAAAGAAATAGTAAACTAAATTCCTGAATGTCAACAATGATAATCACATTTCCACTTAATTAAAAACATAAAATTTAAAAATCCAGAGAATGAATGAAGCGAGAGAAAACAAAGCAGTTGTGACCAGTGAAGTCGAAACAAAGAATGAAAATGTGATTCCTCACTTCACACGGTACCTACTACACACGGTACCTTATTACGTATTCAATTTCCCCGCTCTGTGTAACTAACACAACGAAACAAAGAATGGCGAAAATTTTATTACTGACTAAGCACGGTACCTAATTACGTATTCAATAACCCCTCTCTGTGTTACGAACACAACGAAACAAAGAATGGCGAAAATTTTATTACTGACTACACACGGTACCTAATCAATTCAATCGCATTCAATTTCCCCGCCTTGTGTAACGAATACGATAGCCTTAACCCTAAGGTCAATCATCCTGGTGCTTCGGCCAGTATTATAGTAGGGCTATGATTAAGATTATCCAAATCCCCAGAATTGCATATCATTTTAATTTCAAGTCTTGCTATACTTTGTACTCGATTCACTAAGGAAAGAAAAGTTATCGTCTTTTCCCCAAATTAAAGTACCTGAGTAATTTTCTAATTTTTTCTGCAAATCGTCAGGAAATGTAGAGGATTTTAATATGTCTTTCATACGAAATTCTTTCAATTGTTGATCCTCATCAGGAACCCTAGATGCAGCGGTTGATTTTGTTGTTGTTCTACCTTTTGATTGAGGGACACCAGCACACGATGATGGTGCGTCAGGGAAATATGTGGGAGGGTCAGCTGACAGCTGGTACCATAAATTTTCCTGCTTTCTTCATTTTTGAATCTGGAAAATGTTTAGCCATATATTTGGTCACTTGATCAACAGATAATTGGTCAGGCATGGCTTGAACCCATTTCAACTTTTCATTAAGATCAAGAGGAAAACTGTACACTGGAATTTTTTCTGTCGCACTAGCATAGCCCGACTTGCAGCCATACGTGCTGCATTTCTTTCCCATGATGATGGAATTCTAAGTCAAGTAGTGATTTAGAAAAATGAATAAATAATCCGATAAAGAAATAGTAAACTAAATTCCTGAATGTCAACAATGATAATCACATTTCCACTTAATTAAAAACATAAAATTTAAAAAATCCAGAGAATTGAATGAAGCGAGAGAAAACAAAGCAGTTGTGACCAGTGAAGTCGAAACAAAGAATGAAAATGTGATTCCTCACTTCACACGGTACCTACTACACACGGTACCTTATTACGTATTCAATTTCCCCGCTCTGTGTAACTAACACAACGAAACAAAGAATGGCGAAAATTTTATTACTGACTAAGCACGGTACCTAATTACGTATTCAATAACCCCTCTCTGTGTTACGAACACAACGAAACAAAGAATGGCGAAAATTTTATTACTGACTACACACGGTACCTAATCACATTCAATCGCATTCAATTTCCCCGCCTTGTGTAACGAATACGATAGCCTTAACCCCTAAGGTCAATCATCCTGGTGCTTCGGCCAGTATTATAGTAGGGCTATGATTAAGATTATCCAAATCCCCAGAATTGCATATCATTTTAATTTCAAGTCTTGCTATACTTTGTACTCGTTGATATGTCTTTTCAAATTTCTAAATTTTCTAATTTTGTTTGAATTGTTATTTTGTTATATGTCTTTGAATTTTCAATTAGTTGTCTCATAGACTAGTGACTATGAAATTTCATTGTTTTTACTTTTGATGAAACCAAAGTTTGTCTTCTGGGAATAGTGATCACGGGGGAAAATATTGTTTTTATAACGGAATTTAATTTTATATCTTTTCTTAAAATTATTGGTGATTTTCAAGTCATTTATTTTATTAATAGGATGTACACGATTTCGGGCACAGAAACGATATGCATTTAATGTCATATTCTTCCCTTGCATGAGACAACTAGTAATGTGATCTTAAAATTGGCTCAAATATTTGTACCTATTTGATGTCAAAAATCGTAATCATAGCCTTAGTTAAAGAACTTTATACAAACGAGTTACGATAGGAAGAGTTGCATCGCCTTTGTGAATAGCCAAATGATTTTGTTACAGCTTAAGTATATATTATTCATTAGTCCTATTGTTTACAAATTTATTTGTAACTTACAAAATCGAAAGAGTGGCAAATTGTAGAGACTAAGCACTTTGTTCTTACTTTCCATACTTTGAGTTATCGACACAACGAAACAAAGAATGGCGAAAATTTTATTACTGACTACACACGGTACCTAATCACATTCAATCGCATTCAATTTCCCCGCCTTGTGTAACGAATACGATAGCCTTAACCCCTAAGGTCAATCATCCTGGTGCTTCGGCCAGTATTATAGTAGGGCTATGATTAAGATTATCCAAATCCCCAGAATTGCATATCATTTTAATTTCAAGTCTTGCTATACTTTGTACTCGTTTTGTCTTTAAAATTTCTCATTCTGTATTTGTTTGAATTTGTTATTTTGTTGTATGTCTGGGTTGCAATTAGCGTCTTCAATAGAAGTTCTATGTAAATTTCATTGTTTTTATCTTTTAGTAAACCAAGTTTCTACTTCTTGGGACATAGTCCAGATCACGGGGGGAAAATTGTTTAAACGAGAATCTTTAATTTTTAATCTTTTCTTCAAAATTTATTGTTATTTTTCAAGTCATTATTTTTATATGCTGATGTAACAGATTCGGGACGAAAACTGATATCATTTTTAAATGTCAATATTACACCCTTGCCATTGAGACAACTTGTAATGTTATGCTTAAAATTTGGCCTCAAATATTTGACCCGTGTTGTTTTAGAAAATCGTAATCATAGCCTTTGTTATGGACTTATACATCGAGTTACGATAGGAAAGAGTTGCTCCCCTTTGTTATTAGCCAAATGATTTTAGTTACAGCTTAATTAGTTATTATTCATTAAGTCCATTGTTTAAAATATTATTTGTGCTTACAAATATCGGAGTGGCATGCCCTAGAGAAGTATGCACTTTTTGTTCCTTACTTTCCATATTTGAGTTATTCATACTGTTTTTTGTAGTTACAATGTTGTTGTGATATATTTGTATATACTCTAACTTATACACAGTAATAAAACTGTTCTCTCACATATCACTTAACGCTTCTGAGTTGAGTGATTTCACAATATTACTCTGGGGTTCCGTCAAGAACACAATAGCCTTCATTTCACGAATTTCTTTAAACTTTCTTCTAGCTGATGTGGTCTTTAAAGCTTTCTAATTGTTGTTTTGAAAAAAAAAATTTATTGAAAACTTCAGGGGCGAATGACATTTCAAGTCAAAGGAAAAGTTCTATTTTTTAAATTTTTTTTTCATTCTAAAATAGAATAAAAGACAATAAATAAATTCATGCTCATAAACTTCGGACGGTTCCCATTGGTGTTCAGAAATCCTAATATAGTCTATCATTCTTACTATTTATTGTTGTCATTGTCATTACCATAGTGGTCTTTTTTTTTTTTTTTTTTTTTTTAAATATTTTGGAGCAGCCATAATGCTTTTGAATCATTTTATTTCCCCAGCTGATGGTTCAATAAAAGTTGGAACAAGCTGTCATAATAAAGGATGTAAAACTGTAAGTTGATCAAGGTTCCATCCTATTAATATTTTATATGTATTTTTTATTATTATTATTATTATTATTATTATTATTATTATTATTATTATTATTATTATTGTGGGTATAAACATTGGATAAAACAATTTTGATGATGCTTGAATTATTTTTTTATAAATGTTACATAACGAAAATCAATTATGTCTGGAGATGAAAGGAGACTAATTATGGTGTGTCTGGCAGATTTATGTTATGATTTATACTTTACTAGTTCATTAGTCTCTGCAAATTTTTAAAAAGGAATTCATTAGTTGGTGTGACACTTGAAGAAACTTCAACCAATGGAACAGGTGCTTAATGCTTATTTTACCTTATCACCTGCTATGGAATTATCCTACGTTGCCCTCTATAGCTTTTGAAGATATGTGGCACTAAAAATCATGCACTAAACAGCATGATTGTATTCACTTCACTATGGAAATTTTTCATTTTGAAAGTTGTAACAAAAACCTACCTTTTCCAGTTGATTTGATCACAATTGGGTGATTAGTTTCCAAGTTTGAAATCACGACTTTTAACTTCCTAGATTATGATATGATTTCCAGACGTATTGATTCCCCTTTAGATAAAAAGGAGGCAGTGCTGACCATTCACTAGTTCTTGATAAATAGGCAGTCTATTAGGTTTTGAAAGTAAAACTAGAAGTTCTAAAGGAAAGTGAAACCCAAGCTTACCAAACTTAGGTGGCCGTCAACCCTTCAATCAAACTGACCTCTTGGGCTGTGGCGAGGGAACAAATATAAATTTGATATACGTTAACTATAAGGGTAATCATAAACTATTTATTTATTCATTTTAATTTATTTGTAATAGATCTTTCTACAAGTTTTTTGGTGGGGGTTTTTTCAGTTGATTTTTTAAATTAAAAAACAAAACAAACAAAAACAGAAAAATTAAACAGTTATGCCTCTTATATTAGCATTGTGGTTTTCTTGGGGGTTTTTTTTTCAAAGAAATGATAAATAATAGAGAGGTAAAACTCTTGACAAGTGATCAGTGAGGCATTTTTCATGCCACCTCTTAATATCTAAACATTTCGTGGAGACAATGGGCTATTTTTCAATGGGGAAGTTTTAAAGAGAGAATGACAAGAGAGAGACACTTTTTTTTCTGCTGCAGCTTGACATTTTTAACCAATTTTATTCTCATAATTTAACTGTTATTCATAAACAATGACAGTGACTTTGAAAAAATTCAGTTACATATATATTTCACTTATTTATTTTTTAGTCAGATTTATTATAACTTAAGAGATATTGAAGGTCAAAAAATTCTTCACACTTTGAATCATAGCACGGAAATGAAGATAGTCAAACATGGAGCATTTCTGTAAAATCAGCATTTCAGGATCATGACGGGTCACTGATACATTTCAATAATTTTTATTTTATTTGTCTTAAAATATTTTTTTTCCCAGTAAAGCAGAGAAGAGAAATGAATCAATTTTCTTGGTTACTACTCAGGATTTCTACTGTGATCCTGTTATGTTGTTGAGGGCACCATATTGATGTATAATTTGAGTGAAGGCAGTAAAATTATAAATAAATACACTTGCACTAAAGTATACAATTTATACCAAATGAAGTTTTGCCTTAATCGACAATCATATTTCTAATAATATATGACTATCAATTAATCTTTTTAATGTCATTGACTCTCATTGACAATATTAATTCAAGTGTAACTTTCAAATTTTCACCACTTTTATTTATTTTTAAAAAACTTTATTATATAATTAGTTGTAAATTATTTTATCTCTTCTTTTCAGTCCTATGAAGGAGAATCCAGTTTGACAGACACATGTGTTTACCATTCAGGTGTTCCAATATTCCATGAAGGGTACGGTGATTTTTTTTTTTTTTCTCATTAACCAAAATCCAAGTCTGTAATGGTTCTTGAATCAATAAGTGTTTGTCTTTTTTCATATATGCGAAGATGATGATGGTGATTATGTTAAAATCGGAAGAAGAAAAAAGTGATTTAATTAATCTGAACTCCGAGGAAAGTTTTGTCTTTTTCTAAATTTCAATAAGAAGACTGCAATTCAATCAATTTGAATGGGTGGTCTCACAAATGTAAATATGTAATGGTCAGGGAAACAAACAATATTGCTAGTCTTGCTTACTGCTCGTGTAATGACAGGCAGAGACTGTATTCAATTCACGATAAATCTATTGTAGTACTAGGGTTGTCAATCTTCCCTATGGTTATGGAATTCAGTAACTGAACCTCTGTATAATGGGTGAACAGAAGCCAAAAGCTTAATCTTAAGGGGGTACGCGCTGGTCGAGAGGACGGTTTTACTATGAATTCCACTAAAATTATCGAAAATGAGATTAGGGCACTTTCAGGTAATTCAACCTTTCTTTAACACACTGAAAACATTCAAAAGGCTAAATTTTTACAAAAAAGTGCTTTAAATAATTTTTTTGTGACGCAACTATCGTCTAAACGCAAAGTTTTTCCGTCATTTTCGTCAGAATCAACGTTCGATAGTCCTTAGTAACCCGCACTGAACCCCGGCTTATTTGGTATTAGCAGAAATGTCAGGGAAAGGGCATTTCCGTTCTTTCACATTCTTTCGCGTATGTGTCACAGGTCGGCGGGGAAATCGAGAAATTCCAAGCCTATTTTCCTTTCTTTGATTGGCTGAAGAGACGTCTAGGAGTTATTTTTAGTAATTACCGTCATGGAAAATTTTAGCTCACATTCCAAGACCAATCGTAACCCGGTTTTCAGTCACGTGACATAACAACGGGTACATTTCCGGAGCATTCGACTACGTTTACTTACGCTTCGATTCGAACTGATTTTTGATCATTTCATGACAAACTTCACTCCATTTACTTATTTGCAAAGTTTTATCATCATTTTCCAAAGAACCAAGAATTGGTAGATAATCATTTCGACGCCTGGATACCGCTTTAGCCAGTAAGTATGTCTATTTATTTATTACTAGTGGAATCAGATTGACCGGTTACAGTCTCAAAGTGTGCATTCCATTCTAAAATGTAAACATTGACGATAGTAAAAGAGAATGCTGCTCGTAAATAATTCTAAAGGCTAATTTTTGTTTTAATTTTATTTTTAATACGATTATTAAGAACCATACTGTTTTCTTTGATTTACATTAGACTAGTGAAGATCATTGAGCTTGAATAAGGAGATAACTAAACGCCGATCTATAGTAGATCTTAGACAGACAGATAGACGTCGAAAGCTAACTTAGACTTGGATTACCATTGACGTCAGTGAGTTAGAACTTAGAGATTATCTAGATTGTGCTTATTTTTTTTTTATAACCATCATTCTACAAGAGTCTGTGTGTGTGTGTGGGGGGGGGGGGGGGGTTGCTTTCAATGCTCTGAGGTATGGTTCTCGTCTCTTGACCTAAAGGCGTTTCTTTCTTTCTGATCTATAGTTTCTGCCTTTTCACCTTTCAGTGTAGGGCCACTTTAAAGTGAAATTACTCTAGACCAAGGCATTAGCCAAGCAGGTGGTCAGCCCACTGTGACTTTTTGTTACCTTATTGTGGTAGGAATTCATTTTGCCCAGAAAGCGGCCTTTCTGCCTGCTCTTTTAATTTCTTTAATGTTTTTTTTTTCTTTGATCCAAAGCAATACCAGATCTGTGCTTAACTATGATTGGTAGCCAGAATTCTTATGTGTGGGTATCTTTTGTGCTTTTCAAGGCAAAACTTTGGGCTGATTCCAACACTGCTTAGCAGTAGGGGGTGCAATAAAAATGTTATAATAAAATTATTTTTTTAAAACCCCTTTATTCATCCCATAGTGGAAATTATTCTCCAGGGTCTATTCCAAGGGTAGATTGGAATAACCAAGGCGTCAACCGCAGTGCTGCGCCGCAAATTGAGCTAGGGCGAGATGGCTTGCTCAAGTCCACACAGCACAGAGGCTGGTGATCGAACTCGGTACCTTTCCGGTACGAAGCAAAGACCGTAACGCTGAGCTAAGCTAACCCCCGATTTATTTATTTTATATATATATATATATTTTTTGTTTTTTTTGTTTTTTGTTTTTTTGTTTAATTTATTATGGTATATTTATATTTATTTATTTTCACAGTTTGTCATGCCTAGAGCCAAGGTTTCCACCTTCAATGCTTCCATTAGCAGCATGAAAAGGAAGTCACGGAAAGATGTTTTGAAGAAGGCAAGGGATGCGAAGAAGCAGAGATTTTTTAATGAACCAGAGCCAGCATCCACATCTTCTGTGACATCTTCGCCCCACGCAGCGACTTCACCTTTATTTCCATCATATTTTTCTTCGCCGCAACCAACAGCTTCAGCTTCTGCTTCTTCATCATCAGCTCGTAAGTTGGATTTCTTTGCCTCTACGTCTGAGCCTGCATCTTCGTCTTCATTGGAATGTTCGACCATCGTGCAGCTGATTGTATTCCAGGATCTTGTTGATTGTCTTCTCTGCCCTTTTTGTTTCCAGTCTACGTTGGAGGTTTCACGTGATTCTTCTGTTGGTCTTGCCATTCGTCTACATTTGTCTTGTAAATCATGTTCAAAAGTTATATCGTCCTTTTATACATCTCGTAAAAAAGATAACTATTTTGAAGTTAATCGTCGTGGAGTCGCTTCATCCTTGGCTAATGGAAGTGGACAGGCTGGCTTAGCCTCATTTTGCGGCATGATGGATATGCCTGTACTACATCATAAGACCTTTCTTCGCCACCAGAAGGCCATCCACCGCCAGTTCGCCAGCTATTCGTCTCGTCTCCGTTCTGAAGCTGTTGATGTTGTTCGTCGAGCGTATCCTGAGCAGGCAGGGCAACCAATTGTTGATGTTGATGTTTCGTATGATGGTAGTTGGCACACGAGGGGACATAAATCAATGTTAGGGATAGGATGTGTGATAGAGAACAGAACAGGACTTGTAGTGGACCATGAGGTTCTTTCTAAGTATTGCCATAAGTGTGTGACAGTAGGAGACAAGCTGAAGGGGGATAGTGATAGGTATGCAGAATTCTTGAGTGGCCATAAGGAGGAGTGTGATAGGAACCATGTAGGATCATCAGGTAGTATGGAACAGGTAGCAGCTGTGAATATGTGGAGTAGATCTGTAGAGCGGAATGGACTTAGATATAGAACAATGATTAGTGACGGGGACAGCAACACCATCAAGCAGCTAAACAATTCGGGACCGTATGAGGGGATGACAATTGAGAAGAGGGAGTGTGTAAATCATGTAGCGAAGAGACTAGGAACAGCATTGCGGAAGACTGTGGACAACAAGAAGAAGGTAAAGGTAACGTTAGGAGGGAATGGAAAAGGAAAATTGACAAAGGCAAAGATCGCCAGACTTCAGAAATATTACATGCGGGCCATTAGATCAAACAGTACTGTGGACGACATGCGACGCGCAATTTGGGCTTTTTTTTATCACTGCACCTCAACCAATAAACAGCCACGCCATGAGTACTGCCCAGAAGGAATTGATTCTTGGTGCTTCTACATGAAAGCCAAGGCTAATGGTCTGCCAGCACCTGACCACGACAGACATATGACCACATTTATTCTACCGACTGTAGCAGAACACATCCATGACGTTTATGTTAGATTGACTGATGATGATTTGTTGGGGAGATGTTTATTTGGAATGACTCAGAATGTAAATGAAAGCATCCATGCTTTGATTTGGTCTAGGTGTCCAAAACATGTGTTTGTAGGGAGACAGCGTTTGGAAATTTCATGTGGGATTGGAGTAGGAGAATTCAACAAGGGAGCAAAGGCATCGCAGGATTTCATTTCGGCAATAGGACAGTGTGGGACGACATTTTGTGGAGCATGCGACTAAAAGGGACAATGTTAGGATAAAGAATGCAGACAGAGCAGGTGAATTTGTCTTTAAAAGGAAAAGGGAGATGAGGAGGTTAGCACAGACAAGGGAGGAAGAACGTTTACATCAACTGGAAGGCGGTGAGCAGTATGCTGCAGGCGGCTTCTGATTGCGGAGTCCCAGACGACACGTGACATTGGATGGATTACCTCAAACGGATAAGTACCATTTTTATAAATTCATAACTAATTGTATCTTTTTTCCACAGGAGAATGATTCTTGGGTCTAAAACAACACAGTTTAGGGGGTTCATGACACTATATTTTGTATAATCTACGAGAATGTTCGTTTTTTCCCATTTTCTCAAAATGTCATTTTCTTAGGGGGTGGGATAGCAGGGAACAAGATTTCTCAAAAACTGTCTATTCAATTTCTTTTTCCTTTCACACACTTGTGTGTTTATAGTGTGGCTACATTATGTCAGAGGCTTTTGGCAATATAAGCATTATTTTTTTAGATATGGGGGTCCAAAAAGGGTAAAAACTGCGAAAAAGGAAAAATTTTCACAGTTTTACGGATTGAAGACTTCCGGATGCTATAAAATCTTTACTAGGATAAGAATAGAAAAATCCCTCTGACATAATGTAGAGCAGTATTAAAGACACCTACATAGCAAGTTTCAGTGAAATTGAATAGACACTTTTTGAGAAAAGTTGTTCCCAAAATCTGAAGTTTTCGGGGCGGGGTACCCCTAAAATGCCACCTCATACACACCGATAGTGGAAATTATTCCAAAAAGTCTTTAGAAATATGCTTGGACACACATAATACTGCAGAAAAAGCATTGAAAAGATCATTTTTGATAAAACTTAATAAAATTGTCCTTATTGTGACAGTACCCCCTTAAAGAAGGCGAGCTGATTAGAAAAGGAATCCCTATCCAGTAAATAATTTGATACAAGTATTAAATTAAGAACACTCTCGACCTGTTGCTGTCCTTAGATATAGTTAAGAGGAAGTATGTAATGTCTTTTTACTGGAGTCCGGTATTCAGATAGGGATTAGTGGATGTATTTGCATAAAATTTCCCGAAACTTATGCCCTGTGAAATGGCAAATCTGTAATATAATGAGACTTTAGTGCAATCTTAAAGTTATTAATGTAATATAGTTATAGATTTTATGCTATTTGCAGTTTTTCCAAAGTACTCGTTATGAAATTTTATTGCTTTTGATACTAATTAATACAAACTGGTTGGCCCTATTTATGAATTGTTTAAAACTTGTTTTATGATAAGTTTATTCTAATACTTGTTCAATCTCTTATTTATCGGTACAGAATGAAATACTGGACCTGTTGCCAAAGGAAAACATCAGATTTTGACGCATTCTTGAACCAAGAAGGCTGTGAAACAGGCAGACACAACTTTATTAAACCAAAAGTAGGTTTTCAGTCCCTTTGTTTATCATCACAGTTATAATCTAAATCTAATGGATGACCTTTTGAGCCTGTCTGATTTAGCTTGCATCAAGATGCGCATTCAATCCTTTTTCCCCTTTATTTTTTATTTTAGTATGTCCTGGTATCATTGTTAGTTTGACCTGGGATACAATGAGCTCTGGTTTTGGATAATCCAGAATTTATTTATCAATGATAATAATAAAAAATTATTTTTTTTAAATACCTCGAATTAAGTGCGACTTATCAATGTGTTTAGTTTAATCGGGGTTTTTTTTTTTCTATATGCTAATAGAGACTTTGCTCTCATTTCAACACTTTAATGAGATGTTTTGTTTGGATATTTTTTTGCTGGTAAGTGATCCATTTATGGCATGTAAATTTTCATCATTGATACAAATTTATCAGTAACCAGATAAATATATCATTTAGGTAGGGGTCATGGGTTTATGATCTCAGCCTAGACGCACACATATTGCTCCTGAGACTTACTATTGCTCCTTGTTTGAGCAAGACTCCTTTGTCTATTTTTTTTTTTTTTTTTTTTTGTCTTTGGGCACTTGGAAATGCATGTAAAATCTGGATACATTCCATCATCTTTCTTGCTACAACAAGTGCTGTTTAACCGTAAAGTGTCCCGATGGTGTAAAACACCTTGATCAAAGAGCAATTTTCTATTATATTAATGGCTTTAAAGAGACTCCATTTAGATACATTTCTGTTATTTTATTTTTGTTTCTGTGTTAATTTTATTACCTTTTCAGCTTGTAAACTACTTTGAGCATGTTTGCTATATAATAAAATTGTTGGTAGTGTTTGCATGTTACATACGGCTATGTGGTCTTGTGGTATTACACTCGCTTTCGGATCGGAAACTCCTGGGTTTGAGCATTGCTCGTCGCATAGTTGAGTCTTTGGAGAAGGCTCTTTTCTCACATTCTCTCACCGTACTCATGTGTAAAATGATTACCTGGCCATTAACAGCGTTGTGTCTGTCCGAAAAAAAAATGTAATATTGCCTAACAGGCGTCATGTCCCTAAATGTTGCTGTTGGCCAGAGACCCCTTGTAAAGTGCTTTGAGCACATTTAGTGGATAGTGTTCTATATAAAAGATCAATTTAGAATTTACTTTACTCACAGCGTATGTGATATTAATTGTCCACTCTATTCATTATCAATCAGGTATCAGAGGAGAAGCAAGTTCGTGTTGACTGGCATCAGACTTCTTCTGTTGTTTGTGTATCCATATTTGCCAAAGTGGCCATGCCCGAGGAAACACGAGTCAAGGCAAATCAAACCCATTTAAATGTAGAGATACTTTATGAAGGAGGCAACAGCTCATACAGCAAAACATTTGTACTAAGAGAGGTAAGGGTGCTGCCTGGTGCTGTGTGTATATGATATTTACTAATGAATTTATTTGTTGTTGTTTCTATACCATACAAGGACTATCTACAGACTTAGTAGAAAAATGAGGCATTTCTAAAGATAAATCCATATAAAATACTTGAACATATTGTTTGGTTTTAGGGGGTTCTTTTTTTACTACCATTATTATTGTTATCATCTTTATTAATATTATTATTATCACGATTATCATCATCATCATTATTATTATTATTATTATTATTATTATTATTATTATATGAAAATGTGTTAAAATACTTCAATATTACTTTAGAAATACCTCATTTCTCTTACTAAATTTGTAGTCCTTGCCTAGATGGTTAAAGGCAATCCCTTTATTATACAAAACTCATATTAGTACACTTTAATCTCACTATAAAAAAAAATATCCAAGCCATTGTTCAGCACAAAATGTTAATGTGTCATGACAAGCCTTATAATTATTTTTTTAAATTAATGATCTTTAAATTAAAAAGGTCTTCACACACAAAGGGACCGAGATTGATCCCGAGTGAAGTAAAGATTTTTTTCAGACTCTCCTGTCCACCCAACTGTGATTTTGGGTAGCTTGCTCTGTTAGGTTTGATCTGGTGTAAAGTACTTTACGATTGACTAGCAAAGGGGTAGGAAACAATTGTTTTTGTAGTAACTTTTGACAGAACCTTTTTATAATGCAGAAAAGTCCACTGTCCTGTGTCTTCTATTCCTCATATCTGCTTTCGCTTTCCATGTTGCTCTCTGTCTTTGTTCTGGTTCTGGTGGGGATCCTTAGCTGAGAGGGAGACAATCAAATGTATTGTACCTTTTTGAGAGTCGATTTTTAAGGAACTTTTAGGTAAAAGTCAAAGTAGACACATTGATAGATTGCTCATAAAATCTGTTTTTTATTTGAACAAGTCCCCCTTCTCTTACTTTTTCTTTGGTGCTTTTAACTTCAGTTCTAGAGCCTTTGGGCAGGGAGGCATTTACTGTGTCTTCTATCTCCCTATATCTATTTTCCAACATGCTCTCTGTCTTTATCTTGGAATGAGATTATTTCGTTTTTTCCTGGCCCTGGTCGAATATCCTGGCTAGAAGTGAAACAGTCAAATGTATAGTTAGAGATTTGGTTAGTTGATATTTTTTATCTTGTAAATCATCTCTCTGTTATGCACTGTATTATTTTTGTTTTACATATATATGGTTTGTAAACATTTGAGTGTGTTCCTCGTCAGGACCTGTGCTTGTGTCAGGATGAGACATTTGGATAATCTCAAATTAAGTACACTGATAGTGTGCTCTTGGAATCTACATCTGTTCCCTATTTTAACTAATTCTCCTTTGTTTTCCTTTTTCTTGAGTACTTTAACTGTAATTCTAAAACATTTTAGTATCCCATTATCTTCCTTTTTACTGGCGCTGATATGACCAAAATGTGTTGCAAGCACAAAAATGACATTTAGTTTTTGTGCTAAATTCAAAATATGTTCTCTTTGAAGTTAGATATCTGTGATTTTAGTTTTAAAAATCGTGCTGTACTTGTGTTTCTTTTTAAGAATAATTCTATTTTACCTTTTTATTATTAATGAAATTATAATTTTGCAGGTTATAGACCCATCAAAGAGTGATGTCAAGTTACTGGGAACAAAAGTTGAAATAAATTTGAGAAAAGTGGATGCATTCTCATGGTCTACGCTAGAACTGCCACAAACCACTGCTGATCAGTCACAAGGGAAATGATGATGTATTTCATTCTTTTTTTTTTTAGCATTCCATATTCGGCCAGTAATAATTGTCCTTATTTGTGAACGCCCCTTGCTGTTCACATCTCTTCTCTCGGTGACTTTCTCCCCACCCAATATTTGTATAGATCAGTCATGACACGTTTGGAAAATAAGACAATCGACCATTTTTACAAAATTCTTTTTGGATTTGAAATTGTGCATAAGAGCTAAATTTTCAGAGGGCGGATTTTACAGGCAGAATAGGGAAATCATTGATTCCTTCTTCATGCCCATTTTCTTTTTGTATAACTACTCATAATTTTATTTTTGTACATTTATTTTTTAAAAATTTAATTGAGTGAATGAGGTAAAACATTATGTGCTGTTTTGCTCAAACCTGCCAAGTGTTATATGCACTTTCTTCTTTTCTTTTCTTACTCAAATAAGATTTTACATAGAACAATTTTATAGCTCAAAAAAGCAAATGACTTTTTCTTCTCATAACTTGCAAGCGTCGTATTTGATATTACGCTGGAGTTAAAAACTTAATGAAATGAAATTTTATTTAATCATTAAAGTTGAGCAGATAAAAATGACAATAGTTTTTGCATGATTGTTGATGTATTGTCCGAATCTCAATGTACGTATAAGAAAGCACTTTCTTTGCTTGGTTATCCTCCTGGACAGAATGAAAATGTTAGTCTCTATTTAATTTGGCTCATTCTGGAGGTTACTGATTTATTTCTATACTTCAATTGTGTTTATTTTTCATATTTTTATTTCCTTTAAATTGTAAATTCCAAAAGCCTCATGTTTTACAATGAGGTTTTCCAAGGGATATAAAAATTTAGTTTGTTTTTATCGAGGTTTTTTATCATAGAATAATGTTATACATACCTTTTAGTTCTATTGAAACACTTGGAACTGTATAAGGGATAAAATGCCTAAAACTTAAAGCTGTTTGAGTGTGATAATAAATGTGATGCAGTTGAACATGAGTACAGGTTTTTGTCTTGCTTTTTTTTATCGGATCGGGGAAAGTGGGGGGGGGAGGGGGTTCTTTTGGAATTTTGGTTTGGCTTTGTTTTTATTTATGTTACTTATGAAAATTGCGTAATGAAATCTCATATAGGATTTTTCACATTTACATTGTTCTCATGTTCAGTGAAAGAGGGATATATCAACATTACTGGAACACCAGTAAAATTTCGAAATTAGCGTACATACGAGAACAATAATTGTCAATGGGAAATCAATGTCAAAGACATAGCAGCAAGGAAATGTCTATCGGAATTCAATATGGGAGTTTTCGCTTTCGACGGCAAGAAATTCTCTTGGTGAAGATAGCAAACATGTCAACGCCTCATGGTGTGCGGTCTTTTGACCTACCGCCAAAAGTGGGTGGAGGGCTCTCCTTTACCGTGACTTCTATCACCCTATATCTGATTTCCTTTTCAAGGTTCTTTAACCTTTTGCCTTGAATGAGAATAACTTTGTTTTGTCTTGAATCCTTTGGCTGAGAGGGAAACTTGAGCTGAAATAACTGGAAAGAGACACACGTGCCGTAAAGCCCTTAAAAACAAATTAAATCAAATCCTCAGGGTGTTGTTAGGCCAAGTTCTGCAGGTCTTTGAATGCTGCTATTACTTTGCTTGATGCAGGTTCTTTTGATGGACAGTAATGAACAAAAATACCAAACACGAAACGTTTCAGGCTCAAAACCTTTCTTCAGCCAATAACAAAAACAGAGACTTATAGGTACGTGATCTCAAACTAAGTACACTGATGGTATGCTCTTGGAATCTACATCTGATCCCTATTTGTTCCCAGTTTCCCTTTGTCTTACTTGTTCTTGGGTGCTTTAATTGTAATTCTCTCCCATAGCGGGCAGGGAGGTACATACTGTGTCTTCTATACCCTTATATCTGTTTTCCAACATGCTTTCTGCCTTTGTCTTGGAATGAGATTACTTGGTTTTTTCCTGGCCCTGGTCGGAGTCCTGGCTGGGAGGGAAACAGTCAAATGCATAGTTATTGTTTTGGGAGATGATATTTTTTTCCTTGTAAATCATCTCTCTGTTATGTATTATTATTTTTATTTTGAATGTATAATGTAAGCATTTGAGTGTGTTCCTCTTTGTTGGATTTTGTGCTTGTGTCTGGATGAGACTTATAGGTGATTTCAAACTAAGTACATTGGTGGTATGCTCTTGGAATCTACATCTGATCCCTATTTGTTCCCAATTCCCCTTTGTCTTACTTTTTCTTGGGTGCTTTAATTGTAATTCTAGAACTTTTTACTATCCTATTTTCTTCCTTTTTACTGGCGCTGATATAACCTAAATGTGTTGCAAGCGCCGTAAAACCCTTAAAAACAAAACAAAACAATTGTAATTCTCGAACTTTTTACTATCCCATTTTCTTCCTTTGTACTGGTGCTGATTAAACCTTAATGTGTTACAAGCGCCGTAAAACCCTTTAAACCAAATAAAAAACAAACTTCAGTTTTATTCCATAGATATGTATGTTGTGGGGGTAATGGATGAACAAGAATCCAAGAAAGAGGATACACGAAAATTACGCATCATAATTTCATTTTATAAGTTAACAGAATTTACTCTTTGGGGATTTTTTTCCTGTGAAATCAAAGTAGTCCTTCAGAGCCATTAGGCCCATAAAGCAGGAGTTTATCCCGGTTTCTGTAGCGTGAAACAGACAATAGAAATTGCTTGCTACCTTTGGATAGAATGCTATCACAAATTACTTTCCATCAGATCTAACCGACTCAGCTACATAATCACTGCTGGGTGGACAGGGGGTCAGAAAAAATCTTGACTGCACCCGGGATCGATCTCTATCCCTTTGCGTGTGAAGTGAGTGCTCTACCAACTGAGCTATCGAGACCCCAGTGAAATCAAAATAAATAGTAAACAAAACTCAAAATAACAAAAGCATTGTCCATTTCGTTTCACATCTCATTTTTACTTTCATTTTTAATATTATGGTTATAGTATAGTTTAACATCATAAACAATCCATCACATAAATATGACTGCCTACATCTATCAACAAACTGTCAACATGCAAAATACAACAAAGTAATAGACTCTACTGCAACATTATTTATTATAATAGTATTATATATCAATGATATCAAGGTAGGTGTATAGCAATAACAAAACAATAATGTCCAATAGCTCGATTCCAGACCAGTCAGACATTCTTGGGGGCAGCATGGCTCAGCGGTATGGTCTTTGCTTCGTACTCAAAGGTCAAAAGGTACCGAGTTCGATCACCCTCCGCTGCGCTGTGTGACCGTGAGCAAGTCACCTCGCCCTAGCTCAATTTACAGCGTTGCACTACCGCTGAGGCCTGGGTTATTCCAGTATTCTCTTGGAATAGATTCAAGAGAAAAATGTCCCCTATGCATATGGGATGAATAAAGGGAATTTTTTTTTATTTTTCTTTATTTACATTTTTGCCAAAGAAGTTTTTCTTCATAGGAATATTCATCAATTACCATGACACCCCATCGTGTCAAAAAGCCTCAAACCCGAGACTTTGGTTTACACATTTTTGACAAGCTGGGGGTCATTTTGACTATTGATATAATATGAAATTTTTTTTAATGTTTGTTTTCTTCTGGCCAAAATGCCGGTGTACAATAGTGTTTTTTAAGTCAACATTCCACTCATCAGCAGGGTACAGTCAATACCAATCTATTGTATATATTACTCGTATCGTCACCACAAACTATGTCTTCATTAATTCACAGAGTTCTAGAAAATGAATCTAATATTTGACACTTTAATATACTTTATTTCATATTTTAAATTTTAGTTGCAAAGGTATTTTTTAATGAAAAAATACTATTGAATACTATATTTTCAACACTTGAAAGATGTCCGCGTCTATCGTTCGGAACATCTATAAACGGGATCTAACTTTCCTGTTAAATCCTTTTTGTATTTTAAAGTCACTAGATCTTAGCTCAATATTGAATTGTTTATACAATCATAGCAGTTATCAGACTTCCCTATACAACAGACAACTCAATATTTAGATAGAATCTTCTGTGATTTCCGACATAATGCTGATGTGAAAACATTTGTAGTAAATGTCGGTTCTGAAGTAAAATCTGGATAGACTCAATAAAACAAAAGTGAGTGAGAGAGAGAGAGAGTTGGGAGTTTGGACACCGGTCGAAAATGAATTGAATTGGTGTGATTTTATCATTTTGACACTACATTGTTCGCGTTTCGACACCAATGTAGTTTGTGTACGTTGTTACAATGAAACAATCCCAGAAAGCTTCCATGGTGCCTGCTAGACATCAAAACTATTGGAGAAGGGTGGCATCTTTTCAGTTACCTTACTATTACTATTTTCCTTTGTCAGTTTTTTTTTTTTTTTTTTTTTTTGCTATTAGAAACTTACGTAGACTTTAATGCTGTGCTAATTCTACCTTTTCTTGGGTACGTACTAAAAGAACACAAAAGTCAAACGCTATTATTCTTCCCCCTAAAACGAACTATATTTCATTTTAGTGAGTGGAGCAGGCACTTATGTTGATAATCACAAGAAATGAGTGGGAAAGTGCCAGATGACAACAGAGAATAAAAACGTCGCGGCGGGGATGGAGTCTCAAACCTTAGTCTAACTAGAGCCTTCTTTCCCCGATTTCTTGAGGTCATGGGGTTCAACACACACACACCGCGAAGTTAGTTGGTCAGCATAATTTAAGCTTAGTAGCCTATATTCTCAACACAAACATGTAACGTAATAATCAACATAAGTGCCTGCTCCACTCACTTTTCTGAATTAAAAAAAATATCATCCTAAATACCGGCGCATACTCAATGTCTCAATCGTTTCTATGTCGGGGAAGTTACATAACGCAGACCTTGATCCGACCCGCAGACTTGCCCAATTCCAAGTCTTGACAGATGGTGTCTCCAGAAACCTATAGACTCGTGGTCTTTAAGTTTGAAGATGAGTGGTTTAATCTCTACTTCATGCTTTATCCCAGTCAATAATTAAACCATATTTACAATACAAACTTCTAGATACCTACATGCATAATGAGTGTGATGGTAAATTCACATTCGAATAAAAACTAACGAATAATTGAACAAATAAAATAATACAAACTAGTAAATAGATAAAAACAAGGTTATGTTTGTATTTCTATCACTGCAGACAACAATATACACTAAAATACGGATACAGAAGATGTAACTGGTTTTTACTGTAACTCACATTAAATCAACGATTTCCCAACTTGTAATAGTAATAGCATTGATTAACCGCTAATCCTGGAGTGATGATATGAATTTAATCATATTATTAGTCATTCATTCCGAAATATGAGTAGTGAAATTTCTCTCAAATGAAATTTGAAAATTATGGCTCATTGAAAAGAAAAAAAAATGCCAATTTGATAAAGGTGATGTAAAAAATGTTACTAAGTTTTCGTGACAATAAAAGCACTCACAAGTTGGAAAATTGTTGCAATCTTTTAATATTTTTTACTAAGTCTATCATCGTTCTCTCAATTAACATGCACAGATAATATACAATAAGCATGCTTGAATACGTATATGTATTCACATTTCAGTAAATATTACCTCATCACATCACCTTGTCACCATATTGGGTACCTAATAAATATTCCCCATAAAGTTATTGATAATAGATTCTTAACACATTCTTATTTGATTGTAGGAAGACGGAAATCATGGGGGGAGGGGGGGGGGAGGGTAGCGTGGCTTGGCGGTACGGCCTTTGTTTCGTACCTGAAAGGCACCGAGTTCGAATACCTGCTGCGCTGTGGCCTTAAGCAAGTGATCTCGCCCTGACTCAATTTATGGAATGCACTGCGGCTGACGCCTGGGTTAATCCAGCCTTCCCGTGGAAGAGATCCGACAGACAAATTTCCCCTATAGGATGAATAAAGCAAATTTTTTTTTATTTACCATTATTATTAAATCCACCGTTGTTTGTTTTGTTTTTTGTTTTTTTTATTGTTTTTTTTTTATGACACTATTTCTTAAACATTGACAGACGTCTTTTCAAAACACCGATAAAATTCCCGATCCAGTCTTACAATTCTTTTCATTTTTAATTATTTGATGTATTCATGTTTAGTTACTATCTAGAAAAGAAAGAAAAAACATGAAGATTATCGTAATAGATAAATTTGATGCACATAACACTGACGATATTTCAAATTGGACTGAACATTAAAATATAAGAACTGTTCTATAATCACTTTACACCATTCCTGTCAGCCGTTACACTCTGCTTTCCAGTTTGTGAGTATATTTCACAATATTTTATGTTTTAACTTCTTGTGCCATGCATTTCAAAATCGCTCATTGTGTCAACAAAGCACTGTAAACAACTTTTGGGATCTGGATAGTGATAGTTGAATATCACGAATTTTCGGTTCACATGCATGTTTTTATAATAACAGGAAAAAGCGCACCGACTTCTTATGTGATCTTGGGTTTAAAGCTTGACTACAAATTAGGATATAATATAGCCTCTTCTTAAGCTATTGGTGTATGAAGCAAAAGTTATTTGTTCAAAATGAAAACAGTGTTATTTTGCCAGTGTGGGCAGAATTTATCAAATGCTAAAAATCGTCTTATGTGTGTGTGTATGTGTACATGCGTGTGTGTGTGGTTTTGTTATAAATGACAATCTTTTGCACAATTCCAGATTGCCCGCAACAAACTGCAAATATTATCAATAAATTGATGAGTCCTAATGCGCGTAATTTAAAAAATGATAATTAATTTATGCGGGACAATGCAAGAAAATAGCCAAGCCTTAATGCCATGACTGAAATCACTTCCGTTCCATACGGGATGACGACACTGACTTACCATTCTGGCAGGAAGAGAATATCTTGCTGAGATTTCAGCCATCCCTTATTATAAATTAATGATCGTGATTAATAACACCACGATAATTTTTGAAGTATCATTGTGAGAAATCTCTCAGCTCGATTACTTTATGAACTTAAAAATGATATATGCAAACGATTTGAAGATGATATCAAAGAGGCGTTGTACCAGGTTAAGGCATGGTCTTTATGTAAGCGTACAGTTAAGCTACAGCTCTCTTCCTTAATTGAACAAAAACATCCAAACATGTAACTATTCTGAGTCTTAATGTTTTTTTTAGTAAAATCAATAACAGCCTAGCCTATTCGGCCACACTCCGGAAAAACACGTAGGTCAGGTACAGTACTCGCTGGATTCTAGCAAGGTCCCGGGGGAAGCTAAAAAGCGTGTTGGTTAGAATCCGAGCGTGCCGAAATCCAATGCTTATGGGAGATACCTATACATTCGGTCACACAGCCCCCGGCGTGTCGTATTGCAGAGCGTGCTAGAACCCAGTGAGTATTGTATTTAAAATTTTGGTCAGAAAACTCCTTCATTGAAATGTCAATCGATTAAATATCATTTGAATCGATCGATATTCATTGAATGACTTAGTTTTTCTGGCCAAAATATTGAATACGCGTTTTCCAGAGTACGGCAGTATTAATTCTTGTGACCTTTCAAATTCAAGATACATAATGTTCTATAATCTATTTATTCTATCTTGGCTTGCAAATCGTCGACTTCGTCCTAGTGCCTTTGCTGGTATCTCATGAGCCACCTTTCCGTGACTGGGGGAGGGCCCTAGACATACGATGCAAGGTGTGCAGGGTGCAGTGGGGTGAAACGAAAAAGAACAAAAATCAAAAATAATGGTCAAAATATGGACGAAACAAAACTAAAAATAAGCAACAAAAATGTGCTTAAGCAAAACAAAATGGAGGTGTTTATTTTGTCCTTATTGATGCAAAATTAGGAACTGTTATAATGGTGTTATCCGTTATTTATTACGTTTATTTTTTATGCAATCATTTTCATCGCTGCATAAAAGCACACGGTCAACCCACTGCCTTGGTTCGGTATTATGTTGGAGTGAACTAAACAGAGATTTGGAAAAAAAAAACTAATAATACGGAAGGTGTACTATTTTAGGCATTTTAACAATTATGAGGTTTCGGTAAGATTATGTTATGTGACCTTCCAGCTTGATGAAACATTTTAAAAGGTCAGAAAATCGTTTCCACCTGTATCCCTGTGAAATTACGTAATTCCTGACCTGAGATGAGACATACTTATATTATGGAGTTTTATGGTCTTATATAAATTATGTGCACAACCTTTCAAATGAGTTATTCTCAATACAACAGAAATGAGTTTTTGAAATATTTTATCTTGTCCTGATTGAATCGCCGTGGTGTTTTACGTGATTGTGCGAGATCCTGTTAGAGTAGGATTAGCTAAATCCATCTATTTATTAGTATTGATAAAGATATGTATTCATTTTCAATTACAGTCATGGGACTAAAAAAATTGATCACTTATTTGATAAGAATGTCAAATTCTGGTCTTTATGGTAATTTTTGAAATGTTCATTTTTACTATTTGGCTATTAAAGATTGCTCAATCAAGTCCAAATAACATTTTTTAATCACAAGATTTTTGTTTAGAAGCATCGCTATAAAAACATTCTGACACAGATATTGACATTAAAAAATGTTTCTTTACTTTTTATTCAGAGATCGCTGTTCACAGGGAAACTACTTCATTAAAAGGATCGAAATTTTGTAATGGTATTTTTCAACTTTTTCTCTTCAAATTTGAGGGTTTCTGCATTTGTTTAGTTATTGGAATCATATCAAGTATCCATAGGTTTGTTTAAAATTCACCTTATTGTCGATATATTTGATGTTTCTGGCTAATCTATAGATAGGACGAACTTGACGTCACTCAGTTCTTTGTTATTGGCTTTTTTTTTTTTTTTTTTTTTTTTTTTTTTTTTGCTTTTTTTTTTTGGACATCCATTTTTATGAGTAATTCTCAGTAGATAGTTTTGTGTAATTGGTCCGGCAAAGTTTTGAGTTTCTTAGCCAAACGCACAGCATCTATAGGCGATAAACTGATTGAAGTGTAATCATAATATAATATTATTGTTATGATCATAATAGTTCATCGTTTTAAAATATCACTAGTGTTTCCTATTTCCGACTCAAAGCAAGGAAATTACAAGGTGAGAAAAGAAAATCTAACAAGCGTGCTCATGACCAATAAATGTGTGCTTTTAGGTAGCGACTAGGATGGCAAACCAGACATAAGGGTTGTTATTACTATAACAGCTATATAACTAAAAATCTTTTGTTAACATGTGAGTGGGTATTTTTTTCATAATATAACTATTGGTGGTTTTGTTTACACGTTAGTGTTTTGCCTTTGTTTTCTTCGCTACACAAAGAACGAGTTGTGGCAATTTCTCAATGGAACCCCTATGGTGAAATTAATGTATATGATACAAATTGTATGATCTAGACTTTTTTCAATCACTTTAATATATGTTTTCAAGTCACAAAAATAAATTAGATTATTATTTTAACTCAATCTTAATTACAAATTCAAGTTCATCTTTTTTTGGCCGTTCGCCAACACAAGGCGTAAATTAATTCAGATTTTCCAATTAAAGAATGGGGAGAATAAAAGTAAAATCAATAAAACTGTAGATAGATGAACTTAGATGAAAATCATAGATGAAAAATAAAATTAATCTCTCGATACCAAGTATAAAACATAGATACTAAACAAATTTAAAAAATCACTTACAATGTATAATACTAATTTACCAGAATAAAGAAAACATTAACTGAATATTGTTAGGAAGCTATTCACAAGTAACATTCGGTATAATACTGTGAATAAATAAAGCACGTCTAAGATTATTATCATCATAATTGATATAACAATAAACATGGGCATTAGACTAGTCGCAACTTGAATATCTGGTTTACCATCCTTCTTAATATATATAGATTACAAACTCTTTACCAATAACATGACTAAAATAATAAAAGAAAAATGAAACAAAATAAAATCAAATGAAACAAAACATTGATAACAACAACTTAGTTAAACTCTTACTACATGCAAATATATTGATGATGATAATGCTCATGCATTGACATGGCTTTTTTTATGACATTGTAATTAATTACTTCAACATGCGTAACCTTAGTCAGTAAATACGGGAATCTAAGATTTAAATATCTATGTTGAAAAATTGTGAGGGAGGCGGCGTATTTAAAACTGTCAATATAATATGAGATGAAACATATTCTGGCCGAAATATTTTTTTTAAGTTTAAAGAATGTTTTGTCATTGTATCGTAGCAAATCCCTATTTGTTCCCAGTTCCCCTTTGTCTTACTTTATCATGGGTACTTTTATTGTAATTCTAGACCTTTTACTATCCCATTTTCTTCCTTTTTACTGGCGCTGATATAACCTAAATGTGTTGCAAGCGCCGTAAAACCCTTAAAAACAAACAAACAAGCAGCAAATTTATATTCTTATCTGTCACACATACTTTCATTTTAACATTTAAGTCAAAAGCAAATTTTGTGTATCTTAGTATAATTTACAAAAGCAGCAACCCACTATACAAGACAGAGAATTGAAATAATCATTTTAAAGTGAACTTAACGATTGTGGCTTATTTTTTTCGCACTGTATCTATCCCAAGACATGAAAAAAAAATATAGTCTATATTTTGATCTACGCAATGGCTATTTTTATTAACAATATTTTTGAATGACTGTCACAGATACGCCTTTCTTTTGAATAAGAATACGTTTACACGTTCATCTCATACGCCCTTTTGAGAAAGAATAATACATCTAAGTATATTATTCTTATCGTCCACACGTAGGTATAAAAGCAATGCACGTGCTGGCGATGGAAGCGTGAGCGGCAGGTGGGTGTATATTATGGAATCAAAATATACATCTGTGGAGGCTGCTCACGCCACCATATCCCATCCCCCTTTCTCTCTCTCTCTCTCTCTCTCTCTCTCTCTCTCTCTCTTCTTCTTCTTCTTCTTCTTCTTCTTCTTCTTCTTCTTCTTCTTCTTCTTCTTCTTCTTCTCTCAACATCTATTTACACACACACACGTAAAATCACACACGTACACACAACTACACACACACACATATATATATAAATATATACATACATATATATATATATATATATATATATATATATATATATATAGAGAGAGAGAGAGAGAGAGAGAGAGAGAGAGAGAGAGAGAGGGGGGGGGAGGAACTTATCCTTCCGATCTGTGTCTTCCATTTATATATAAGCTTGACTACCTGTCCCCCTCCCACCCTGTAGTGTTAAAGTGATAAAACCACTAGCTACCTGTTCCCATAATCTACACTACTTTATTATAATATCTTAATGCTAACTTGCCTCAAATGCCCTATAAGTTCAGATGAAACAAAAATGATCTTGAGGGAATCGATTCGTAATACTTTACAGCTTCTTAAATTATATACATTTTTCTTTATAACGTTTTGCATGCGGGCTTCGTTTCTACTCTAAGTTGCCATCATATCTCACAGTTTTTACCAAGAGGGCAATAACAACAATTCTTCTAAATGGACCTCAGTGAAATTCGATTCGTCTATCTTATAAAAACACGAGCTTTACTTTATCGCAATGTATTCATTAAATATGTTAAATACACGTTATACGTGATCCCAAGTAACAGAAGCACATAACATGCAAAACATGATACCTGTGAGGTGCGGTTACTAATTTTTACAGTGACATTTCTATTTCCGGCCAGGTATTCATTCAATACTTGAGTAGAGTACGGTGAGAAAATGTTTGTAAAGGGCATTTGACGGGATTCGATTATACGTCCCTCACAGTGGGGCTCGAGCTAGGGACCAAGACGTCTCAAGTCGATTGTGTCATAACTGGACCACCAAGCCGCATATTCTAAACGCCCATTTTTTTTTTTTTGTTTAGATTGGCACACAGCCAGATATTCATTTACAACTAAGTCGAGTGGGGTAATAATAATATTTGCACTGTGTTTTAGCCAATGGCAAAACTACTGGAGCCAGAACTTGTTATCAATGTCGCTCATCATACAACTGCCCACTATCAATATAGCTCAATTCTGTTACTAGTCAAGGCAATATACTAACAGGCAATGGCCGATGCAATGGTATTGTGAAAAGAGAGAACAAAAAATAACTACTTATTTCATTCAAACTGGCAGCTTCGGTTCGAGTTGAACGTTAATTCTCTGCTTACACTTACACTTTTATATAAACTCAATCACTGATCATTGTCAATAAATGTCTCTTTCATCCATCCTTTTGACTGAATTAATGTACGTATGTTTATGATTTTAAAAATATAAACAATATCCTTTCCTTCTCTCCTACTATTTCTCTTCCCCTCCAACCTCTCTGTTTCACACACACACACACACACACACACACACACACATATATATATATATATATATGTATATATGTATATATATATATATATTTATATATAACATATATATATATATATATATATATATATATATATATATATATATATATATATATATTAACGGAATTCGGTATTTAATAAACCCTCAGTATATTTTCCAATCACCTGCTATATGGAAAAAGTTACATATTGTCTTTTTACTGGAGTTCAGCGCTCAGAAAAAAAGTTCCGTAAATTTTTGCCTCCTGAATTGCTCTCTCTCTCTCTCTCTCTCTCTCTCTCTCTCTCTCTCTCTCTCTCTCTCTCTCTCTCTCTCTCTCTCTCTCTATGTATATATATATATATATATATATATATATATATACACGCGCGCGCACATACACACACAGACACACACACAAACCAGTACATAAAAACAGTTCAGACGTACATAAATTTCTCCTATCATAAACTCTATCTTCCACCTGTGTCCGAAATTATACCCATAACGTATAGCTAACCCTGACCTCACACCCTTTGTGGTTACTGTTTTCCTCTATAATTAGTATATTTATTGGAAATTTACACCATTAGCTGTCAGGGTATTGCGTCCATAAGTGTTAGATGGTATAGAATTGGTGTGATTCTTATAGATAGGCTCGTCGAAAGTTGCGAGATTTAAAAAAAGGTAATTTACACCGATTTCATTGTATGGCATTAGAGAAAATCTTAAACTCGGTGATAACTTCTTATGAGAAAAACAAAACTAGAGAATTTGTATAGCTCAGTATCTCACTAAACGTGGTCAAAGCGCTTTGCACAACAAGGTGTCCCTCGCCAACACAAACACATATTATCATCTCCATGTGGAAGCTCAAAGGTCTATCATGAAAGAGCCCAGCAGATGACAGTTTCGACCAGTTGATTCCAATGGCAATCGGACATAACACGAAGGACGAGACACGGTATTATTTTAGGTTTATAACACAGTATCCCGTACTAAGGGATTTACTTGCATTTCTGTGAGTATTCAAATATAAAAAACATTTAAAAAATAAATACCACAAAAATTTTCAGTGTATTGAGTTGATATTTTTTGGTTATTTGACATTAGGAGTTATTGATTTTGAAGTTCTTCTGTGACTTAGTTTCATGATAACTAGTTTTTGATTATTATAGAAAAAATAGGAATTGTAATAGTTCCCATGGGATCCGAACATGAAATTTGATCCAAATGTAGACAGCCTGGCCACTGCTTCATCAATTCTTATTTTGAACTCATTGTACGGAGCATACACATTTTATCAGTGCTTGATACATTTTAATTATATTATTTTGACAATGTAAATTCAATATATTTCCTTAGTGAAAAAAATTATTAAAAAAAAAGAAAAATAATAATAATAATAATAATAATAATAATAATAATAATAATAATAATAATAATAATAATACATATCTATAACGCCTATGCGACCACTTTAAGCGAGCAACAAATTTCTTTACTTAACAGAGCTCGCCTCATCCCTACACTCACGTGACAATATGTATCAAGACCATCGTAATCATAAAATGCCCAATAAAACAGATCATGTGTAGACAATTATTTCTAAATTATGAAAAAGACTTGCAAAAAATTTTGTTCTAAATTGAAGACAGTGCGAACTATGTCAATGTGTCATTAAGCAATCACATAATATTATGTTGACAAAGGCATCTTTAATGATAACTGATTTATCCCCCTTTCAAGCAGTGGAAATTCTTCATTAGGATAATGAATAATCCCAATAGCGACTGAATTACGAAAATCGAAATATTGACAATTAAAAGGAGGATCAAGTTATCATAAACCATATAGATTTAGGTCTTGCCCATAGCGCATAAACAATTTGTTGTAGGCATGGTAATATCAAATGGACTACAATGTACATAAACTATTATATTCGACTGATCTTGCTGGGTTTCTACTACTATATGGCTATGTAATTGCTAGAAATTTTTATTTATGTTCTTCTTCTTAGATCATTAATTAGAAGTGTTCAAGTTTGAAATCTTAATTTTTTAAGAGTCACAAGATTGATTTTATTTAAAAGAAATCGATTAAGTCTATACTGAGAGTTTCCCTGGTTATCAACAAGCCAGGTTTGAATACAAGGATATTTATTTCTTTTTAGTTCCCTTGCCATGTTTACATTCCACTTTCGATTTGGACGAATCTAACTTTTTAGATTTACCCCCCTTCCCGTCTTTGGAATTTGGATTTACCTTTTCCTTTTCGTGACTTGATGGAGACGCTGTTTTCTCCTTTTCCGTCTTCTTACATTCTTTCCTGTTCGGTTTCGGGCTTGCCATGCAGTCGTGGGTCTTTTTAACTGGAGTTTTGTCTGCTTTCTGAACTCCTTTCCCACCTACTTCTTCCTCATTGTCCTGCTGAATGGAAAATATTCGTTGTCGGACATAAACAAATGGGCGAGACTTTCTTGAGGTTGAAGGGCTTTTGGATTCCGGCTGGGGAACGGTGTGATGGGGGGAGAGTTGCGAAGAAGCGGCATGAGGTTTGGAATCTAAAGGAGGATGATGAGCTATCGCGGTGCCATCTGAGGCTTTTCCAATGCTACTACTTGAACTATAATTTTCACTTGAATTTTTCTCTTTTTGATGATCCAGGTTTTTCTTTCGTTTACCCAAAATCCGTTGCATAAATCCTATACCTGACTTTTTATTTGACGCTGGGGCGGATTGTTCCTCTAAAGTTTCCGCTGAGGCGGCAGAATGGATGGTTTCTGTTGAGGATTTTTTAAATACACTGTCTGTTAAAGATTCGGAAATGGAAGTCATTAAAGAGGATGTCATTGCCGATGAAATTGAAGATGATGGTTTAAACGTTGATTTACTATCATCTGTTTTACACGAATCTAAAGACGGCGGGTTTGTAGAAGTGGAATTCTTTGGAGTTTTTGAGGAGGTTGATTTTACGGACGAATCAACTGTTGAAGGCATAGAATTCGAAGATGCAAGGGAAGCCATGGATGTTTCCGAACACGTTGAAGGCGTTCTGGTCTCTGTTATGCTAGGTAAAGGTCTGCGAAGTTTTGGTCTGATTCCTTGTGAATCATTCTCATCTGTTTGAGTAGTGAGTTCCTTTGGTGAAGGAGGTTTCTTTATCCAAATATCATCAGGAGCACATGGCTTTTTAATGCACTGACCCAATTTTGGCTCCGGTGGTGGAGTTGTCATTGACCACTCAGGTGGACTGAGTTTCTTTGTTATTGGAATCTTACTAGGTGAGGTACGTGGGGATGGACTTTTTGAACTGTGTTTACAGCTTGATTGTCCTTGGGGCTTGGTGGAAATGGTATGAGGAGGCACTGTTGTCATTTGATCGGGAGCTGAATTGTAACGAAGTAATGGTAACCTGCTAGGTGAGAGTGGTTGGCTTCCCATTTTTACCGGCCGTGGTCGGTTTAGAACAAACTGCCTTGGAAGACTTTTACTATCGTACATGGTCCCGTCACTTGTTGCATGGCTTGTCTCTCCGGTTAAGATCTCTTGAGTTGACCTGACATTTGCTGGCTTGCGTCCTTTCAAAGTGGTTATCGGTTGTGGTTTACGCACGGATGTCATGTCATTTGTTTTCGTTGCTTGTGGAGTATCTTTTGCTACATTTGAAATAAAATCACTTTTACTTTTTAATGTTTCATCCTTTGATGAAGCTGAATTGAGAGCAATGGGTTTTTTATTTGTTTCAACAGCGGTTGAACTTGTTCCTATTGAATCTTTTTCGAATAATGAAGGCTCTATCGGTTTCCTTGATGTTGGACTATTCAATCTCTCCGATACATTTCGAAGTTTAGATATGCAGTTCTCAATCTTTCCATCAATGTCAGCCTTTTCTGTCACAACTCCTATGTCTTTGTGTTCCGCTCTTGTCGTCATTGTAATTTTGTCAACTGATTTTGTCTTGTTAATTTCTCGACTACCACTTTTGCTTTCATCCCATGTTTCCGATGGGCTAAGAGTGTTCTTGTATTTGTCCAATTTTGTCACACATAAAGTCATTGTTCCTTTGCTGTACAAATGTCTCAATGGCGTACACGTTTCCTTTTCAAATGTTAGTTTGGGGACGGTATTTATTCCAATGCTAACAAGATGTTTACATATATTAGGATCTTCAATTATAGACGACTTAGCGGCTTTTCCAGAGTCAGAATTGCTAAATGTTGATCCGCCCCCCTCACTTTGTACCATTGACTTGATTATTTCACCAACTCCTTTGCTGTTCACTTTTTCAGATTTTGTCTCACAATCATTTCCACTCTCATATAAGGATCCTATAGATTCATTATCAGGCATTCCAATAGTCTGCGTACCAGTTTCTACGTACTGCAAGTATTCTGTACAAGTTTCAGAGTCAACCATCTCCACATCAAAATTTCCGAGGTCAGATTCTGAGTCAGAAACAAGTTCAAAGTTCGCTTCCGGTATGACAATGAGCTCGTCCACGTCGATTTCACTCAGCAGTCCGATGTACGGCAGGGATTCTGTGGACGTGGCCGCATCCTTTGAAGTTGGAATGACCGAAAGGGGAGGAAAATGGGATAGATAGACTAAAGAAAGCAGTGGTGAAATGTGAAATAGACAATGTCAATGAACAGATTACGATTGGGAAAAGAATGGAATGAATAAGGAGCAGGAAAAAGGTGATGAATAATGATACAAATAATCATGAACAGGGATATGAAATTATAGTATATTAACTGATGTGGACCAGTGGTTCCCGAACCTTTTTGGCATCTATCCGAAATCGACACTTGCTCGTCATAAGTGATATTGAATAATATATATATATATATATATATATATATATATATATATATATGTGTGTGTGTGTGTGTGTGTGTGTGTGTGTGTGTGTGTTCATCAGTAGTGAATCTGTACATCAATCAGGTCGCATTAGTGAACATATAACAATTTTAAAATGCTATACCAATGGCTCTCTTTTATGAAAAACAAAAATTTAAGCACATAATCTGCTTTGGGAACCACTGGTGTTGACAACTTTCTAATAATACCATGAGTTGGAAACTGAAACACATATTTCAAATACATTTTAAAAATATGATAGTTTAAGAGCTAAAAGAATTTTATAATTAAATACTCAATAACTGGTTCACGTTTACAAGGACCTATTGTAGCTTTTTAGTAAACAATATCTCGAAAATTCAACTAGATAAGAGGGGTAAAGAGCAGGAAACTCTAGTACAACAACAGTAGCAAGTTTTCAAAGGGAGAGAGGGAGAAACTCAATTGCAAACGTTTCACTTCGTAACTTTTAATAATCATGGGATATTTGAAGCACAATAACTGCACTCAAGACTTGTCTTTTTAATGCTTTTCTGAAGGTTTTTGACAGGGACAACGCTATTGCCGGCCAGATACTCATTCTACACTTGGATACGGCGAGAGAATGTGAGTAAAGAGCCATTTCCAAGGACTCAGTTTTGCGCGGTCCACAGTAAGACTTGAACTAGGGCCCTATCGATCCAAAAGGCGAGTGTCATACCACAAGACCACAAGACCACAAAGCCACACAATTGCACAAAACCAGATTAGTTTGGTGATTAATAGAAATTGCTTTGACAGTCGTGCATGTCGGATATTGGAGATGATTTTAGACATAGGAATACTTTACATAATGAAGAAGAACGAATAAAAAGAGATTATATCAACGTTTCCATGCCTGTCCGTAAACACAATTATGTGGTTCGAACCCAGCTTGCATCTTCTCAGTAATGATAGCAAGGTAAGCACATAGGCTCGTGAAGCAGCTGATTTAAGAACAGGTAATATGTTGTATTTTGTATCGTCCAAAATTAAAGAAAATTATTTTTTTGATGCGAAATGTGTGGACCATTTTCTAAAATAACCAATCATAACGAAATGGGAGATATAATGTCATTGAGTATGTGTGTAAGTGTGTGTTTGGGTGTGTGTGTATGTGTGGAAGTGACTATTTTATATGTACTTGTGTAAGTGTGTGTTGTGTGTATCATGATTAAAATAACTTGTGCTTTGTATAACATTCTAAGGAGACAAATGTAAACAAACCTGGTATTCTCTGCTGAGTGTCCGGACAAAAAAATCTTCCGTGAATTCAAAGGAAGTGGCTGATGACTTTTCCAACTGCAGTGGTGACGTTGTCTGGACCCCTGTCTCTTGGTTGGAGTCATGTTGGCAAGTGGTGCACGAAATGGCCATTGTTCCTACTTCATTGGTACTGTGTTGTTTAAGTTCAAGTTGAGAAGGATTTGTCTTGTTTTGGCTATTGTTGACTTGAGTTTCAGATGTGCCGTTTTCCTGGCTTTCTTTGCCGCATGTTTTGCAAGTTATAGAACTGTATTCTGTTTGACATTCTTTAGCTTTTCGTCTGCTTCTTGATGTATTAGTTTCTCGTGTGTGAAAAACAGGTCCTTCGTACTGTGAGGCTTTAGACTCGCATATTGTAACTGGTTTGATATCGCCAATGTCTACAGGTTCTGTTTCCGTTTCAGCACTCTCTGTGCTAATTTCTATACTTGTCTGCGCATCAACTAAAGTGGGATGGTCAGTGATAGTCTCATTGTCACAAACTACTAAAGTTGTCTCTGTCTGTAAGCTACGATATGATTTAACCTCCGTGCAAGTCGCTTCGTCATTCGTGTTGATAACTTCGGTAGTGACGCCAACATCAAGGGTTGCAGGTCTCGGAGGGGTGACACCTGTACTAACTAGCTGTGGCGCTACGGTCTCTGTCCACTGATCTATAGTTTTTGTGACATTGGTTGATGTGTCTCTATCAACACACTTGGGTGCTGGTGTCCCTGACGCCGTTGATATTGTTTTCACTTTCAATGTTTCGGTAGCTCTATTGGAAGTAAGCTGTTTTATTGGATCACATGCTCTGTCACAAGTAGTAACGTCTGTTCGTGTTGCACTTAAAAGATTGGACTGAATTGGTATTATTACATCGACAGAACTTTCATTTGGTTTGATGGTTTGTTTGGAATACTTCAACTCAATATTTAGGTCTGGAACAGTTCCCCTATCTACTACGTTCACGTTAGTTTGCATGGTGGATTCTTTTGTTTGGATCCTCGGTGTGTTCAATGCTATGCATTTTGTATCAGGAATCACTTGGATAGACATGTTATGTGCCTTTACAGGAACTGTAGCCACAGCTTTGTCAAAATGTTTTATACCAACAGTGCTCGTTGCTCGGTCTGATGTTGAGACTAGATCTGTATAAGTTGATCTTTCTTCAAGATAAACTTTTGTCGTGGCCGTCTCTCGATCAACAAGCCTTACTGAAGGCATGGATGTCCATTTATCCTCTTGACCATGTGCATCCGTTACAGTAATAGAATCTTTCATGATCTTTACCGGGGTCTGTGTGTCCATGACTTTTGAATCACAAACAGCATTTACCCCAGCATCACGACGACCTACTGTCCTCTTTCGTGTCTCCGATTCTGAAGACCTCAATCCATTGCTACCATCTTGAACTGTCATTGTAGTTGCATTTGACATGCGTCGAAGCGGTCTTTCTGACTCTTTTGAATTTCTTTCTGACAGAGGCTGTGGTGATCTCTGTGATTTGTTCGGACTATGATAAGACTCAACGACCAACAAAGCATGAACGTATTCCCTATCAGTCATCTCACGATGAAAATCTAAACTACATATATCTGTTTGAATTTTTCTACTGCGTATCCATCTTCCAGGCGTGTAAGTGAACGAATTTGCTGGAAGTAGATCCGGTGGCGGGGTGGGTTCCTTCGATTGATTTTGAGTTGTATCATTTCTGTTTTTGACTTCCTTATTTCTCTCATCCTGTATCGTGTAAAGTTCGTCGATTTCTGTTTTTGTTAAATCAGTTTGCGAGTTTGTATTGGAGAAACCAATCGTCATATCAGCAGACATTGATGTACTTATTTCATTTGTCTTACAGGCATCCGTCTGTGTGCAATTTGAAATAAGGTCGAGGTCTTCTATCCTTTTAGTGTTTTTCATCATATCAACATCGTTTTTGTTTGATTTTAACATGCTTAATTCATCGTCTTCATTGGCTGACGTTTTCCCGAAAGAGAGACTTCCAAGAACTGTTTCACCGGGAACAAATGTCACTTCATACTTTTTGTATTCCGGTATATCAGGAAGAGATAGATCTAGAAGATGGGTCATTTTCGAACTTAATTCCTTCTTTAGTATCAATAGCTCTACTCCTTTGGCTTTCAGCATTATATCTGTCAGATTACAAGCATTTTGTAGTTCTTCGATATTTTCCTCTAAAATAGGCTTGCTTTCCATCAATTCTTTCAGTTTTTCGCCATAAACATCCTCCATTGTTTTTGTGAGTTCTCTTTCTCTAGATCTTATCTGAAATATGATAAATAAGGTGCATGTTAATGTAAACAAGAAAAATATTCCTCTATAGGATTTATTCTTTCTTGGTGCACAAATAGCTTGTGCGAGTAAAAGCCATTCTTTTTTTTATTCAATGCTATTTTTATGTTTATCCATTTATTTATTTAAAATACTAAATAAGATATATACGAAAAATGAAGAAAAAATTGAGGTTTATAAGTATTCCCCAATAAGGAACTAACAAAAGGCTCACCAAGTTGATCAGTTTTGACAATATTTAAAAAATATTTATAACGTTTTCGCACATTCTTTTTCAAAATATTTTGAGCAACTCTGTATTGTCTGTCTTTGGTTGTTAAATGTAATATTTTTTATCAGACGTGTTTCGGTAAGACACAGTTTTATAAAAACATGTTTAGATAAAATAATCGCAGAGGCATTTAAATACGTAACTTTTCGATTTATGGACACTAGGCTTTGTCACACTTTGCTCTCATTCAGATATTACTCTTTTTAAAGAACATTATTAGTAAAGTACATGTAGCCATAATTTTGAATCAACACAAAAAGAAGGTACATCTAAGAAATTTTAACACGCAAATGTTCGTTTTGTGCCTGCAAATTGTTTCAAATTATGCCGGGATAGAGAGAAACGATATACTTTTAAATAATAAACGCCAATCCTTGTAAAAGAATGTCTGTATTATTCTCGCTGGTCGTCTTCAGCAAAATTACTAGCTATGAGTTGTGACAGATACATATCAACTGTGATTACCTGCGAGATACATCCTAGCTTTTAATCATGATAAACATTTCTTTTATAACAGCGGGAACTTTTCACAACATACCATTTTACAATAAAGTGCCACAGCCACTTTTTCAATCTTCATAAGCAACGGCACTGGTTCCGATACCAGATTACTGTCGATTTTTTATATGTATTCTTTACAGCTTTGTATTTAAGAAAATTTATATTCAATAATTATAATTTAAGTTCGACATGTGTCTTCCTCTGGGGGATGATAAAGTCGATTGTTTTTCGTGATTTCTCCATTGAATTAAACTTTGGTTGAATATATATTATCTAACAATTATAATTAATCTATATGCCCAATAGCTCAGTTGGTAGACCACTCGCTTTACTAGCAAAGGAACCGAGATCGATCCCGGGTGCAGTCGAGATTATTTTTTCTGATCCCCTGTGCACCCAGCAGTGATTGGGTAGCTGGGTCTGATAGATCTGACGGAAAGTACTTTGCGATAGACTAGCGTCCTATCCAAAGGGTTGCAAACTATCGTGTGTTTCACGCTATAGAAACCGGGATAAACTCAGACTACATGGGCCTAGTTGCTCTAAAGGACTTTTTTTCTAATATGCCCATTTAATGAATTCAATGTTTTAATCTTTTATAATTATTTAATAAGCACTACCTACTAAAATATCATATTTTGAAAGGGCCTCCTGTTTTCTTTTTAACATCAACGATACTGCTTTTAAGTTATTGATAAATCACAAAATTAGAATACCTTTGAAAAATGAGAATGCTTTCTTCATTCTATTAAAACGGTTCACTCCATATTCATTATTTTACCGACTTTGGGGGGGGGGGGGGGGTAGAGGAATGTATTATAAAATCCAATGGGTCATTTATTTATGAGTGTGCCGAGTATTTCAAGTTTGGAAACAATCATATGATGGCAACAGTCAGGTGACGTCAGCTGCATACAGCAACAACTGTCCAATGCAGTTACTCCTGTTTCTTAGTTTTCACTCCTTATCCTAAACTTCACAGAGCAGTCGAGTTGGAATGCTGCTAATACCAATTCCGTGGAATCGTTACAGAAAGCAATTTGTAGTTTGTAGTAACCCATAGCTATGTGGCCAGATACGTCCATGAAGTGACCGCCAAACTTTTTGTCTGGTTTGCTAGTCTTGATACGTACAACATACACACTTCAATGGTGTAGATACTCGTACTTGATCCACTATCATGTTCCTTTGGTTGAGAGAAAACCCCGATTTTACAATGGCCTAATAGCAAAAATATAATGAGGCGTCCCTTTTATCCTTTGTAAAAAATAAGAAAGGTAGTTTAGATTGTTTTTCTCCGAGACGCACCCGGTATTACTGAAAATAGATTTTGACGCAATATGACAACAATGAATGATAACTATCAATTTCAAAGCAGGTCTGACAGGGTCTAGTAATGGACAATATTTTGCGTCATTTTATGAGATGTCCATTACAACAATGAGCCCATAAGGAGTTGGGTTGTCAGACCTGTAAATAAGTGCATGTTGGACTCGGGCAAAGATTGTTAATAAATTATAGTATTTTTCAGTTAAACCAAGGAAAGCACAATTAATTGTTCAATAATAAACACTGTGATGCTAAAATTAAATGTTTTTCGTCATTATTTTCTATCCATGTGCATTTCAGCAAACATTTAGTGACTGCCTATCTAGTTTGGGTTTTTTTCAAGTTGTCAAAACCGAGTATAATTTCTTCTCCAAACAAATCAATAATTAATAGCATTATGACGTCATTGGAAAATGTTGCTGTTATTCTACTTGTTTCACAGATTATACTTAGGGTTTTCTAATAGTGTCCCTTCCTGATATTAGATGAAACAAACCATCTAAAAATGAACCGTTAAAAAATCATTTCTATAGTGCAATATCCAATGAACGTGCGCAAAACGCTTTAATGGTGGTCATATTACACGTTTTTTTTTTCAACAGAGACAACGCTGTTGACGGTCCGATACTCATTTAACATCTGAGCATGATGAGATATTATTTTTCCAAGGGCTAAACTATACGCCACTCAGAGCTGGACTCGAACCCAGGACTTTCCTATCGGAAAGTGAGTGTCAAGGCTTCAGAGGAGGGGAGAAAGGGGCAATGTGAAATGTAAAGCGGATACACAGATACATGGAGCTCAATGGGCTTCAACTGTCGTGACGTCACTTCCTCGTAATGACGCTTAGTAACTTAGTAACTGGTTATTAACTATCGGAACAATGGCGGACCTCCTATGAAATACTTCTCCGACGAGCATAAAATGTATCCAGAGGAGAAAAACATAAATATAAACGTATTTTAACTTTTTTACATTCTGACATGTGAAAAAGTTCTAGCCAGCAAGGAGAATAAAAAGTACCGATTTTCTTTGGTTAGAACAAGCTGCTCGTTGCTGGGCGGACATGACATCAGACTATTGAATCCAATTCTGCCTGACACTGTCCAAAAATGATGTCAAAAGACAAGTCTTTGGCCACAAAATAAAACAAATCGTGAGTTGTATTCAATAGGTCAACCAATGGAATCCCTTTTCCTTTGAGCTTTACTAAGGATCTGCAAAACCTAAAAAATGAAATCAAACCATAAGTCCTAGTGGGTTCTTGTGTCTGGCTTTAAGTTAACGATGGCTACGCCAGGTACCCTCTGACTATAGCCTTCGTAAACTTATAGCCTGACACTGACCAAACGATTTCGTCAAAAGACAGGTCTTTGGTAATAAAAGAAAACAAACCGTGAGTTGTATTCAATAGTTTAACCAATGGGATCACTTGTTTCCTTAAGCACTAATAACAACAACTCACTAAACAATAAAGACATAAATACATTACTAAATTTTAGATAGTCATGATCTGGAATTTAGTAATGTATTTATGTCTTTATTGTTTTTAGTTGTTGGCTGAAGAAGGGTTTTGAGCCCGAAACGTTCTGTGTTTGGTATTTTGTTCTATTTTGAAGCTGTTATATTCATTTTTGTTTATTACTTTTTGGAAGAATGAAAGCAGCTCTCCTGAAGACTGGATACATACCTTTTGAAACTGATCGTCTGGTTTTAGAATGAAACTTATTCTCTGGGCTAAATAAATTCTGGACGTCAATAAAGATCCGGGGTGGGGTTCCTGACCTCCCATAGTGAGCAGGGAGGTACTTACTGTGTCTTCTATCCCCCTATATATGTTCTCAAACTGGCTTTCTCTCTTTGCCTTGGAATGAGATTACTTGGTTTTGTCCTGGTCCTGGCCGGATACCCTGGCTAGGAGGGAAACAGTCAAATGTATATTTAGCTTTGGGAGATTATATTTTTTTCCTTGTAAACCATCCCTCTGTTATGCACTGTATTATGTTTTGCTTATGTATTATATATGATTTGTAAACATTTAAGTCTATTCCTCTCAGTGGGGACCTATGCTTGTGTCTGAATGAGACTTTTATGTGATCTCAAACTAAGTACTTTGATAGTGTGCTCTTGGAATCTACATCTGTTTCCTATTTTAGCCAATTCTCCTTTGTCTTCCCTTTTCTTCGGTGCTTTAATTGTAATTCGACAACTTTTAACTATCCCATATTCTTCCTTTTTACTGGCGCTGATATGACCTAAATGTGTTGCAAGCGTCGTAAAACCCTTAAAAACAAAAAATCAAATCAATAAAGATCCTCGTTTTTGCTCATCCTAAGACATATGTCTATAGATAGTATGCGCTTGGCTAAGAAGTCACACCGTTGCCATCCGGAAATATAAAGGACCAACACACAAAACCATGTGTAACATTGAGAAACCATGTGTAACCTTGAACGTTTATAGTCTGGTTAATAAAGTTTAGTGAGAATTACTCATATACGTGGATGGCAAAAAGCCATAACAAAGACCTGAGTGCCGTCAACTTAAATACTATCTATACATCCTGCTACTTAAATAGTTATGCTACCTTATGATTCAATAAGAAACCTAGTCTTTCTGAGAACTTGTAACATACTTTCGGGGAGTTTTGAACCAGAATAGAGGAAGATTTGACTCTATACTTTACCAATCATTGTCTGGATGTGTGTCCAACACTGCCTTTGTGACAAAGAGAGCAGTACCTGTATAGTTATGCATATCTAGGATATTGCTTTCTCGATGGCAAGGGCATTTTATATCAATGTGTCAGAGAGGCTTTCCTGTTGCTCCATGCTATTGAGATTCTTCCTCTTAATCATCATCTTAATCTCCTGCTCCTCCTTCTCCTCTTCTTCTTCTTCTTCTTCTCCTTCTTCTTCTTCTTCTTCTTCTTCTTCTTCTTCTTCTTCTTTTTTTTTTCAATTAACCCTACTGATGCAGCCAACCTGCTGATGTAACAGTCATCAAAACTCTCGATCAACAACACTGGATACAGTATGTCACCACTGGCAGAACACACAGACAGACACCTCTGAACAAAAAATCAGCCCTACTACCCCAAATCCCTCTATAGAAAATTTCCCTATCCATCATCAACAGAAAAAAAAAACTTGCCAAAACAACACATCTCCATGAAGTGGCATTGACTATAAAAAACTATAGGCAGAACGAAATTGACGTCACTCAGCTCACTATATTGTATCAGACTATAAATGTTTAAGGTTCACATCGGTTTGTGTGTTGGTACATTAAATCCGATTGGTGGATGTTATGAGTTTTGTTGTTTGTTTCTTTGTTTTTAAGGGTTTTACGGCCCTTGCAACACATTAAGGTCATTCCAGCGCCAGTCAAAAGGAAGAAAAGGGATAGTAAAAAGTTCTAGAATTACACTTAAAGCACCCAAGAAAAGGTAAGACAAATGGGAATTTCTTCAAATAGGAAACAGGTGTAGATTCCAAGAGCACACTGTCAAAGGACTTGGTTTGAGATCACCTAAAAGTCTCATGCAGACACAAGTACAGGTCCCAACTAAGAGCCTCCCTGCCCACTATGGGAGGTAAGGAACCCCACCCAGATGCTATGAGTTTAACTAAACGTTAAGCGTTTTTAACTAAACGCGCAGCATCAATAACTGTAACTGTCCAGCAGCTGTCAGGGTATCAGCAAAGTACGGTAGTCGCTGGATTCGAGCTGGAGCGTGTGACCGAATGTATTGGTTACCTCCCATGAATGCGGATTTCGGCACGCTTGGATTCTAGCACGCTTTTTGGTTTCTCCCGAGAGCGTGATAGAACCCAGCGAGTACTATACAATTTAAAACAGATTTGAAGACATTTGAATGGAGTAAGGTCTTGAAAACAAGGCATTTCTACCTCAGAACTCTAAAGGGTGGTGTCTATATGTTCATGACGTCATGCATGATCATTTCCTTGATGTCGGCATACGAAGTTGACCAAAAGAATGCAACACGATGAAGATTACGGGCACATGTAAACAATGTTTGCTACGGCTCATCATACTGTATTCGTCTTTAAAACAATAAGCCCTAACAAATATTGTAAACATCACCTTATCATAGTGGAAAAATACAATAGACCTTAACAAACACTGTAAACATGTCCCACGTACGTCTTTAACACAATTACCCAAAATAGATATTATAAACATGTCCTCATCATATTGTTTATTTCTAGCCCAAATATATTACTATAGATAGTATGAAGATGACATCACTCAGGTCTTTGTTATTGATTTTTGCCATCCGCTTTTATGAGTAATTCTCACTAAACTGTATTAACCAGACTATAAACGTTAAGGTTACAAATAGTTTTGTGTGTTGGTCCGTTATACTTCTGGATGGCAATGTTGTGAGCTTCTTAGCCAAGCGGATACGATCTATACCGGGTCCCGGTAGCTCAGTTGGTAGAGCAGTCGCTTCAAACGTAAAGTGACCTAGATCGATTCCGGGTGTAGTCGAGATTGTTTTCCCACCCTCCTGTCCACCCAGCAGCAAATGGGTATCTCGGTCTGTTAGATCTGGCGGAAAGTATTTTGCGATAGACTGGCGTCATATCCAAAGGGTAGCAAGCAATTGCTATTTTCCGTTATTTCACGCTATAGAAACCGGGATAAACCCCGGCTCCACGAGCCAGTGGCTCTTAAGGACTACTTTATTATATTAAATGTAAACATGTCCCCATCATATTGTAGACGTCTGTAAAACTATAAATAAAACAGTTCACACTAAAATAAGCCTTATACTATTGACGTTTTATACCGAGTTGATTCAACCTTGTACCACTTAGTTTAATAATACATGAAATTAACCTGTTTACTGCCGTACTCTGGAAAAACATTTACTTATAACTTTGGCCAGAAAACAAACTCTTCCTTCAAATATCAATCGATTTAAATGACCCTTGTCTTGGCAAACGCTCTCAAACCTGGGACTTTGTGGAATAGATACATGTCTTTCAAAAGTACGACATTTAGCTGATAAAATAAGAATCCCTCAGTGACTTCGCCAACACAATTCGTTGAATACTTATCACATTTGTTGGATTCTGAAGAAAGTGAATTACACATTTGATTTAAACATCTTTCCATTTAACGTCTCCAAGAATAGCCACTAACTCTCGAGACATAAAATTACATTTTCTATTACTGTCCCCATTAGAACAATGAAAGGAGTCACGTTTCCTAGTTATGATTTGTTTTTGTTTGTTTTCTTTTCTATTCTTTTATTTTATTTTTTTAATTATTACAAAACACAGCCTCACAACCCTTAATAATTGTAAAAGCAGTTTTTATTTTTCAGAAATTAGAATATACACATGTGCTATGATATACAAACTGGTAATCATTTAAACTCTTGATTAGTGTGTTTAATCCTTTATCGCAACATCGTATAAATAATTGAAGCATTTTATTATGTGGAAACGTTTCCAATCCAAACTAATTTTTCTTCCAGCAAAGTTGAAGTTTCTGCCTGTACCGGGTGCTCATGCTGTAATAAATGAAAATATTACAACTCGAGTTTATGGTCTCAAACAATACGCTGAAGAAGTAGGCTATTTCTTCGACGTACCAATGCGCTTTTATTTTAAGCACATAGAAAACACTGACGTTGAAGACATCCGGGGTATAACAGACGAGAAAAACCACACAAATTAATGTCACCATTCGAATCAGTCTTTTTTGTCGACAGTCTTTGTCACTGCTCTCAGACCCTGTATTTTTTCTAGCAGAATGGTCGGGTTGATTGTGGTTTGAGCTTGAAGTATTTTTATTTGCGGGTGCAGTCTTTGGCGGTAATGTTGAAATTTTCCTGAATTTTCTGGATAGTTTGACTTTCCACAATATGGTAATGTTGCAAAACAAAATGATTAACATCGCAATTATTCTCATTGAAATGGTACCTAGGAAGTGAAATACAATACGCATATCTTCAGTGGTAAGCTTTGAATCGACGTATTCTAATTTAGTGGTATTTAAACGCGGGTCTTCAATCCACTTAGGGACGAATGTAAGATATTGTGGGTAGTAAATAACAAAAATAACTAAGAAGATACTGGATATAATAAAAAGTGTTCGCCTTGGTGTGAAAATGTCTTTGACTTTAAATGGATAAACAACACACACAAAACGTTCGAGGGCAATATACGCCGTAAGCCAACAGTTGATTTGAATAAATATTGATTTTGGTCGCCAGGATGAGTAGAAATAGAAACTCCAAATATCCCATCTGAAATCTCTTGTGTCAAAGAACTTTACAATATACATTAGAATTGCGCTATATGCTGTAAACAAACAACAGAATAAATCGATTATTGCAATGGCAAAAAAGCTTAGGTTATTGCTGTCCGATAAAATTCCCTGACGACAGAAGACGATTATGTTGATGATATTTGTGACGATCCCAAACATGGCAAGGGTACCACACAGAGCAATATGGAAAAATGTTTCCAGGACATGAAATGTGAAGGCATCTATAGGAGGTTGTGGATCAATTGAAAATGGACTCTGGCTGGAATTTGATGAATCCATTTTAAGTTGTATCCGAATATCTTTATAGTTATAAACGTTTGTTTGTTATGTTTTGTCTTCAAAAATAATGTTCTTATGTCTGAAAATAGTGATCGCACACGCTCTTTGAGAGTCAACATTTAAAAAGTGCGTTTTATTATTTAAATGTTTCTGGGCTGTAAAAAAACTGAGCTTGGAATATAATGCAACAGATTACTAGCAGTAACTTGTTATCTTCATTAAAGAAAAAAATACAAATATTAAACTAATTATTTGTAATTTTAAAATAACAAATTTCTGGTTTGTCACCCATCCTATCTGGATAACGCAGCGTGTTTGTTTATTTTAAATAGAAGAGCGATCGTTTATAATTGTTTATTGTTAATCGAAATAACTTTAAAACAAATTCAGTTATGACGAAGCAAGATTTCTGTGACGTAGAGTTGAGAGTCTTTAGAGTTTACTTTCAATTCAAATGTGTCTATATCCGTCATCTTGAGTCACGGGGCCCGTAAGCCGATATATATCTGGGATTTCTGGGATTAATATAAAATAACAATAATATTTGGCCCATTAGGACTTATGCCTGTTGGTCTATCACAAGCAACTCTCCAGTAGACATTACTTGAACCTTTAGAGCCATAAGACTAATTGAGCTACTCTTTATTCTGGGTTCTATGGTGTTAGACAAGTTAGTTTTATTCGTGCTACCCTCTGGAAACGACACTGACCTATCAATGACAGTTTTCGACAACTAAAATACTGTTCTGATCATTTTGATTAGAACCAATTGGGGGACATTGGGGCGCGCAAATGAACACGCACACACACACGCACGCACACACAAACACACACACGTATATTTGTACATACACGAATATATATATATATATATATATATATATATATAATTATAATATATATCATATAATATATATATGTATGTATATATATATATATATATATATATATATATATATGTATGTATATATATATATATATATATATATATATAATATATATAATATCCTACCCCGCCCAATTACACAATCAAATAAAAAGTTTCAAGAGCATCCCTAAGGTGCTTCAGCACCGCTCAATGAAAATAAGAGGATGATATTCACATTATAAAAGTAGAGCATTCCTATTTGTTACCGATTATTACATCACTTCATAGAATTTAATTAAGTTTCTATCTTCTCATCTCTTTTTTTATTGTTGTTTTTTGCTCTAGGCTGTTTAAACTTTCCTAACATCAAAAACGTCAAATGAAACACTTCGATGAACATTTCTTTTCAAATTTATAAGATAGTGTGATCAATATTATGGCGAAGTCGTTTAAATGATTTTATGTAAAATGCAATTAATCATAGCCTATGTCAATGCGTCGATCATTGAGATGGTTTGACATTATCTAATGTTATACCCTGAAGCAATTCTATAATTGTAATGAATGAAATTCTTGTACGTGAAGTATTTACTCTACTTCACCCGAGACTCAAAAATAATCAATGCCCGTGTGACGTGTGACGCTGTTTCATTATTTTCATTTTGTTTTTGAAATCCATGTTGTGCCACTAGATGGTTTTGTGGTATAACACTCGCATTTGAATCGGAAGGACACGAGTTCGAGTCCCGCTCTGAACGGCACTAAGTTGAGTCCTGGGAAAAAAGGCTCTTCACTCACATGTTCTCATCATACTCAGGTGTAAAATGAGTACCTGGCATAAACAGTGTTGTCCTTGTCGGGAAAAAAATTGCAATATCGCTGATCAGGCGTCATGTCTCGTCCTACATGTTAAGCGTTGCCGTTGACTAGGGATCCTATAATATAAACACTTTAAGTTTGTGTTATGGATATTGCGCTAATTGAATTATGACGTTTTCTTTAGTGTTTTTTTTTTGTTTGTTTGTTTTTTTTTTTTTTTGGAGGGAGGGGCGGGGGTGATGGAAAGGGGGTCTTTTTCTTGACGTTGCTGTCATTGTTGTTCTGTTTTGTTTCGGTTTGTTGTTGTTTTGTTTTGTTTGTTGTTTGATGCCTTTTTTCTGGTTTGTTTGTTTTTTGTTTGTGCCTTTCTCTTGGTTTCTTTTTCGTTTGTCTGTTTTTTGTTTGTTTGTTTGTTTGTTTGTTTGGATGGGGGGGGGGGCAATTTTTTTAAAAATTTGATTTTTAAAAATTTTACTTTAAATACACCATTGGAAATTAAAGTGATCAAAAGTGAAAACATGAAAGAAACAAGGCAATACAACCTTCAAAAGTATGAATCGAAAGTACAAAATAAGAGACAGTGATGCTGTAATCTGAAACAAACAAACAAACAAACAAACACAATAATCACGTAGTAAAAAACTTGCCCGAAAAGCACGGCTTTCAAAAATACGTGTTTTCTTGCCAAAGTTTAAAATGCGTGGGGTTTGTTAATAATTCGGCTCTGGTGTTTCTTGAATAATCACACAACATTATAAGATTTGATCATTAGAAATCAAGAAATGTTATGGCATAATTATAGTTTCTATAGCCCATATATTGGTTTTAAACAACGTTTATATATTTGCAGGTCTGGCATCCGACCCCACTTATGGGCCTAGTTTAACATTGTTGTAATAATATTTTGCGTCATTTTTTTTAGATTCCCATTACAACAATGAGCCCATAAGAAATTGGGTTATCAGACCTGCAAATAAGTGCATATATATATATATATACTTGCATATATGTATAGACTTGTCGTTAATTTGTTTGTCATGTTCTTGTGTTTCTTGTTTTTCTCGAGATTTTTTGTAACGCGCATAGAGCCCTCCAATGGGAATATGCGCTATATTAGCGCAATTTATTATTATTAGATTAGTCTATGCGCGAGAATGGAAAACGGACATTACGAATCTATGACAATAATATGTGACGGAAATGTTGAGACTGCTTGCATAAATACAGGGTCTAACAAGCAACCTGTAGTGTATGGAATTGAAGGGTGGTCTTGTATGTCTAAAAATAGTTAATTTCTAACTGCACAAGACTGAGTGTGGGTGGTGCAAATGCGCTATATAATGAAATTTAACCATGCGTCCCTCCATTATGTTGTGTGAACTTTCTATCTATAATCCAAAAAAATTAAGTGGAGCAGGTACTTATGTAGATAACAAAGAATTAAGTGAGTAGAAAAAGTGCCAGAAGACACTAGAAAATTTTAAAAACTTCGCGGCGATGGGGGCTCGAACCCACGACCTTTCTGGTACAACTCCGCATGGCCGGGGAGAGAGTAGCGCGGGGCTCGAACGCAGGACCTTGCGATCCGAAAGCGAGTGTCATACCACTAGACCACATATCCGCACAAACGATTAAAATTACCCCCCCCCCCCCCACCTTTGCCCCGCCCTTTCCAGCCTGTGAAAAAAAACCTCTATAAGAAAACATGATGGCATCCATCATTTGAAAAATGTCTTCAATTTTATTATTTCTTGAGATCTAATGTAAGACTCGTGGGAAGCCACCATAATTGATTGATATCAAATCAAAGGTGTTTTTTTTTTTTTTTTTTTTTTTTTTTTGCCAAAATGAGGGGAAAAATACAGTTTGTTAGCATTTGGCAGATTCTTGGCGTAGTGTAGCCAAAGGTAAAAAATATTTCTAAAGCCAAGATTATTAGTTCTTTTACACTATTATGTACATGTTAAACAGTTTACAGTTAATTCAAACCAACGAAGTAGCTGAAATTCAGGGTTTTCGTGTGTAGCCTGCGGCAATATTGACATAACGTTATGCCACAAGTAATGAAGTCTGGTATTCTTCCTGTTGTTTTCAAATTATATTTAACCTGAATAAACTTTAATCGATAACGTGTACATCACGTTATTTCTGAGTATTCTAAGCTATATGTACATAAATGTTTAGCCCCAAGGTTAAAAGTCATGTCGGACTATGAAAAAACACGCATTTAATTTTTTGGATAGAAAACGTGGCTTTCAAACGTCGATTGATTATAATGGCCATCATCTTGGCAAAAATAAAGCTCTCAAACCTGAGACTTGCGAAGTTGCAGATCTGATAATTTTTGCCAAGATGAGGGTCATTTTAATCGCTTGATATGATTTTAAGGACGAGTTTTTGGCCAAAATTTTAAATAGTTGTTTTGTTTGGGGTTTCTTTTCATAGTACATCGGAGTAGTTAAAAATATTCTAGGATTATACATTGCTATTTATTCTATTATTGATGTATTATTATCTGATTGTGTTAAATGCTTAAGTAATCTTTGCATGATGAAAATGTTTAAGAAATACATATATTCTAAACAATTTCTTGATTAGGAAATCTTTTGATCACATAGGAATTCATTTGAGAAATAGATAATGTATGTTTAACGTTAAAAATGATCAAAAAATATTTGCTCTCATACGTTGGCAAAATATCTAGACATATATTTGTATTTTAAAGCCAGTATTGCTTATAAAATTAACGTTATTGACATTTTGATGACGGAGTCACAATACGATGACAAGAAGAGGACAAGGATAACGAGGATAAATCGTTATTAATTCCTGTAGTTGTCATTGGAAAACATAGAGACGAGAGATGTTTGCTGTCGGGATGGGTTACAAGTTGTAGAGCATCGACGATTGAACTCAACGTGATGTTTAAAATATATCAAACTATTTCGTTAACTTTTTGTTGTTCCACTTTATTATAAGAAATAAAACGAAGTTTTGTATTTCTACTTGCTGCAAGTTTTGAAGGTTTCGTAGATTGACTAAGATGGCAACAACAACAACAACAACAACAACAAAGATGGCAACAAAATCTTTGCTTTATGTAGAGTATAATTATGTCAGCGGCCAACTGGTTAAGTGGTTAAGGCATTGTACTGTGACCCGGAAGGTCCCGGGATCGAGCCCTGCTTCAGGCACTTTCGTTTTATCTTTGGACAAGATCATTAATCCCCAATTTACTCACTTAAGAAAAAAAAAGGTGATTCGATATCAAACGTTTGCTTGATTGATTATCTATATTCTTTCGTGGAATGCCTAGGCGGCGGCATCGATTGGTCCCCGATGAGGGAATAGTTATTTTTGTTTTATGTATTTATTTATATCAGTGATTGTTAATTTACGGCATTATATACGGAACATGGCTTACTCTACTCAGGCCTGGCCAACGTGCGGCAGTAGACAAAATGTGGAGGCGATAACAGGTTTATCTTAACAGTTGGGTTTTTAATGGTAAACAATGCAGTTATCTAATAAAATCATTAATATACTCATTTAGGCACTGAATGAGTACTATAAGCCATTTAAAAAACCAGAAATATTATTACTGAGAAAAAAATAATAAAAAGAATTTGAATACAAGATTTACCTCTATGATAGCTTTAAAATCTTTTGTTTTGGCTCCTTGTCAGATGGCATGTTGGACAACTTGCAGTAATTGTTAAGCAATATGTTGCTCAATATGTTACAGTGGTGCTCTTTAATTTGAAAATCAAACATTTCCGAAATTTTATACAAAGTATTACTTAAAGAATTTCGACACACGTTGTTTGCAATAGACTGAAAAATAATGTAGGAAAAAATTGTCCACTGACAGGTTAAATCATTTGCCTTCTTCAAACCCCCTCTGTCTAAATTTGATGTATAAGATCCAAACTTATTAAAATAGGTAAATAAAACGTCCTCCTCTTCACCTGCGTGATCCTTACGTGTGACATAACCAGCAATGTATACTAAACTCTGTTTTACTTCATCTTTGACGGAAGATTCTAGATCTGGCAAATTGTCAACAATTTCACAAACTTCTTCTGACCACACAAATCCACATTTGTCACAAGAATGACCTGACTCAGAAGAAAGCTCATCAATATCAAAACGTAGACGAAGTAGTAATTTAGTCTGAAAGATATTAACTTTTTCAAGAATTTGCTGGACATTAATGAAATAAGTACCACCACTGCCTTGTCTCAATTTACCAAAAGCTTTTTCTATGGGATCAGTTGTAAATTTTCCAAGAAGAACATATTCAGAAGACTCCAATAAATACTTTGTTAGTTCAATAATTCCTTTACATGTATGTTGAATGGCTAAAGAAGTATCACGAGTAAATTTTTTCTCTCTTTTACCCTGTTGGCTTTGTAATTGAGAAGCAAAATCAGAAAAATCCTTAAGTATTTTTAATCCTAAATCTTTATCAGTAGAAATGGCTGCGCGTAATGGATCTTTGAATCGTTTGTCTTCAAAGCGTGATTTTACATTCATAATTTTCCAAAATTCAATTACCTTAGATATAAAATTTACTGTTCCGTCCACATTTTCATATTGCATTCCAGGGTGTTCTATTAATGCTACCTTAGTCTCCTCACAGAAAACATTCAGACAGGTTTGTACTTTTTGTCTCTCAATAGGTTTGGGATTAGCAGACTGATAATTTAATTTTGACATCTTCACTAGACTTGCATCTTCCATTTGCTGTAGTTTCTGTATGTGTTCCCATTTAGCTGTAAATTCATCTCCATTATCCTCAAAAACAAGTTGTCCAGTTTTTTCTGTGAGCCAGTTATTTCTTATGTTTTTAACTATATGTACAAAATCGTATAATAAAAATATATTGTCGGTTGTCTTCCAAGGAGATTCTAAAGAAAATAATTTGAAAAACGATTGATTGATTCTATTATTATCACAAATGATAGATACTACAGTTCCACCTGCTTTTTTTATATTATTCAATAGCTCATTTGTTTGATCAAACATAAATTGTGAGTCCAGGTTACGCACAGGCAGCATTTTAATTAAATATGATGGACCACCAAAAGGTGAAACTAACATAAACCCTAAAACTGTTGTTGCAAGTTCTTCTGGCTTATTAACAGATTTTCCGAACAGTTTTCCTCCATGATATGTTAGGAGAGGTTTAACATAGACTTCATCTATCAATAAAATATATTTCTTTTGCTGTTCCTCTAAGGAAGAAAAGACACTTGTTAAAAAAGTTAAATCGCTGGTATTGTTTACTTTAGATGATATTCTGTTTAGGGTGGTTTGGCTTGGTAAACCAAAATCCTCACGAAGACGATTATATAAAGATCGGGAAGTAGCTAAATATTCAAAAGCTCGTACTATGATATCAGGTGAATATTTCACATTTTTTACTGCAACTGTATTCAAAGTTGAACATTGTTCTAACAAAACAGACTTTTTGTGATTCAGTTCCAAAGAATTTAGATAATCTAAAGAAGCCTCAAGTTGTGACCATCGTGCAACTTTTGTAATCCTGTTTCTTGAAAGCGGTGTTATTGATGTTTTTACTCCTGCGTGAAATCCATCGAAGCTTTGATCAGGGTTGATTTTTAACATAAACCTTGGAATGCCAGAAGAATGCAAGTAATCTGTTGATTGTATGAATAAACAATTGTTGCTTACAAAAGAATTAATCTCGCAAGGAAATTGTCGACCAGCTATAGAAGAGCACAAAGTATCAAAGTCTACAACATCTTGTTTAATAAATTCATTCAATTCATCTGGTTGATGACAACGTATCGCTGAGCTTGACTTTGTAGTTGTTCTAGGAAGTGGTGGTGGTGTTGGTACTAAACTTCTTGGAATGTTATCAAAAATAGAAGGAGGGTCTTTTGGTCTTAATCTTCCTTTGACTGAAATTGTTTCAAACCCTTCAGGAAAATGTTTGATGCAAACAACAGTGTTTGATGTGTTAGGGATATTGTCACGGGGTATTGCTTTCATCCACCTTTCACGTTCTTCTAAATTTTTAGGAAGTCTATAAACAGTAATTTTATCAGTTGATTTATAATTTGAATGGCAACCCGTAACACAACATTTTCTCCCCATGTTTAGTCTAGACCTGTATTATAATTATATAGACCTAATGCAGACGAAGGCAACTTATATTCTAAACTAAGAAGTCTCTTTACTTTCACTTTGAGTCAGTCAGAGAAGAGTAAGCGAACATTTAGACTAGACTAGCAATCTCGATTATAAAGTTAATTCAATTTAAAAAGCAGGTAAAATAATAAACAAATAGAGTTATACTTGCATACGATATGAGGAAAAGTAATCCAAAGTGAAATAACACAAAATTAGACACAACAGTAATTTAAAATTGATACCGATAGGAGGCTGCCATTTTGTTTGCGGCAGTAAACATGCTGTTCTCTTTTCCTCCTCCGATAAGACTTATACAGGAAAAAACAATAATAAAATTTAAAATATTTATCTAATATTAATTCCAGTACATTTCGCAATTGAAAAAACACAATATAATGATTGTGGTGTTAAATATAATTTTCACTCTTTCTTTAAAAGCTAATCCAAATTTAGGGCTGTTACTTTTTACTCCCTCCTTTAATTGGTTGGCATTCTCGCCTCCACATTTTTAACTGCCTGCATAATCGGGAGGCCTGAGTCGAGTAAGCCATGATACGGAACGAAGTTGACGATCTCAGCTCTTTGTTATTATTTTTAGACAGCCTGTTAGTGATAAATTATCACTAGATTATATCAATCAGACGAGAAAACGTTAAAGTTTTGTGTGTTGTTAAATTTGGTTGGTGAAAACGTTAAACGTTACAGGTTACACACAGTTTTTGGTGTTGTTAAATTTGGCTGTTGGATGTTGCGAGCATTTTGCCTATCAATATATATATATATATATATATATATATATATATTATATATGAGTGTTGGTGGGTACTTGCAGGTACGAGAGTGCTCGATAACATTGGTTATGGCTAATATACAATATAAAATTAAATATAAATGGAGTCACTCACTTATTTATGGCCGTAGTACTACGGACATAATATGCCAACTGACGACATGGGAAGACCACAGAAACATGTGTTTCGGCCATAAATAAGTGAGCGAGTCCATTTATATATATATATATAGCTGAAGAAGATATAATTATTGTGTGACATAACCAATAAAACGTCATCAGATTATATATATAATATATATATATAATATATATATATATATATATATATATATATATTTATTTATTTATCTGATGACGTTTTATTGGTTATGTCACACAATAATTATATCTTCTTCAGCTATATTGACAACAGCAAGAGCGTTATTTACTGAAAATTGTATGGGATTCCATTGATATCATTTTTATAAATGAAAGATCACACTCGTATCTAATGCTGAGGAAATGCTCTTATGCTCATATTAACAGGTCTGATAATCGGACGCAATTATGGGCCTAATTTAACATTGTTGTAATGGACAATATTTTGCGTCGGTTAGAGAGTAGTTCTGTTACATCAACGAAACAATAACAATAAGTACATAATAAGTACATAATAAGTCGGCCCCGATCAATATAAAGAATAAAGGAAAAACAAACGCACAGTCGAACGAATGAGGACGTCCTCAGGGGACGAATGATCAGGATATGAACCGTCCTCTCCGGCCTGCCTCTTGTTCCATTGCTGCTACACACAGGAAACTTACAGCGAAGAGCATTTTTCTGGATCCATTTTTCTATTGAACGCATCTATTTGGCGTAATAATACGCCGTGTACCCAAGAAAGTTGCGAATAAAGAGAGATGGAGAAAAATATCGCTCTGACAAAGCTTCAGGACAGAACTAACTTGACTTAAAGATGTTTTTTGCATAAACCTTTTATGCAAACTCACTACAATTTTTGACCATTCAAACGTGCACCATATCTGCAGGTCCGATAACCGAATTATGGGCTTGATTTAACTTTGTTGTAGTGGAAAATATTTGGAGTTGATTCGTATTTCCAAAACAACAATGAGACCATAACAATTAAGGTTATCAGACCTGCAAATAAGTATACAATGTCCCGGCATTTGTCACGGAAAAATAACTATACAATTTGTTCGAAACTAACCTGAGCTATATAACTGATGGATAAGTCTCGTATTTTCTCCTTGACTCCAGTAACGACAGTTTCGTATTTTTTGATGTTCTGTAGTCGTGAAACGACAGTTTCAACTCTTTCCCTTGATCTAGATTAAAAACGAGAAACAAATCAAAGACATCTAAGATTAAAGTCAATAATAAATGCATTATCCCTCAAACTATATTTGCAAATTCTAACAATGTCACAAAAATTTTGAAAAAGTAATCTGTGATTATTTTACTTACAGGCAAATGGAAACTCAACAAACAGAGGGTATGTTTCTCGGGATTATTCATTTTCAAATAAAAAATATACGAATCGCTTAATCTGTTCATGAAACAAATGAAGAAATAGATATAAATAAAAATATATCAATAAATTTTTATTTTAAAAAAACGAAATGCACCATAAAATGTGTATTATACACACTTCATTATTTTAGTATGCTGAAAAATGTCTGGTCTCCGACAATGAAGGAAATTTGTTGCTAAAATGCTAACATTTTGACAGCGATACTTTCATTATCTAAATTTGATATCAGAAGGAATAAAGAGGGAGAGAGAGAGAGAGAGAGAGAGAGAGAGAGAGAGAGAGAGAGAGAGAGAGCGAGAGAGAGAGAGCGAGAGAGAGAGAGAGAGAGAGAGAGAGATTTCAAAAATAAAGTAATCTTAGAATGGGTGACTTTGTGGTCATGTGGTACAAAAACTGGGCTTGCGACCTGTAGGTCGATAGTTCGAGTCCTGCTGTGACGTGAGCAAAGTTGAGTTCTTGGGGAGAAAACGTTTACTACGTAAATTACTGCCGATAAAACTGTTTTTGTCAATGAACGATGAAGGGAATAAACCTAGGTGCACATATTGCAGGTCTGATTACCGAACACAATTATAGACTTGATTTGACATTGTTGAAATCGACAATATTTTGTGTTGGATGGAGAGTATTTTTATTACAACAATAAGCCCATAACAATTTGGGTTATCAGACCTGCAAATATGTACGCATCGGTTTGAACCCATAACGTTCTTTGTTAAGTATTTTTTAATAATGCTGAAATAATAATGTTGAAAACTTATATGGCGCTATCACTCCGAGACACCAGACTCTAAGCGCTTAAATTACAAATTACTTTGACTGAAACATAATCATTCACACACACACACAAGCACACACACACACACACACACACACACACACACACAACACGCACAACACAAACCAGACCTATCTTGCTTCTCAACTAAAATCGAAACAGATATGTTTTAAGCGGACGTTTAAAAATAGACAAAGATTCTTTTGCACGAATGCTCTGTGGTAAGGCATTCCAAACAGAGGGTCCGAAATGAGAAAAGGATCTCATTCCAGCATTTTTCCGTATTCGAGGGACAACTAGTTTGGTGGAATCACCGGCCGAACGTAAGGAGCGGGGTTTTGAATATCTTTCAATTAGTTCCGAAAGGTAGGAAGGGGCAGTACCTTCAAGACAACGATACACTAAGACACAAGCTTTGAATTTAATCCTTTTCTCAACAGGCATCCAATGAAAGTCATGAAGAAGAGGTCCGGCAGAATCGCACCTACGCTTGATGAATACTAGTCTGGCAGCGATTTGGACAATTGTCTTGGACAATTTGAAGACGTCTCAGATTGTTAGTATTATTCGATTTTTTAAACTGTTTTTGATGCTATGCATTTGGGTAAGATCATTTAAGTAAAATATTCAGAACATCCACCAGTCGGATTTAACGTAGTGTATAAGATTGAACGTTTTAGTCTGATTGATATAATTTAGTGAAAACGTTTCACCAAAATGGCTGTCTAAAACTAGTAACAAAGAGCTGAGTGACGTCAATTTTTTTACTTCTATATTCATTTTTGTTCATATTCAAGTTGGGTTTTTTTTTCTCTCATTTCAATGAGTGGGGGGGGGGGGGTCACTCACCTATCCAAAAGTTCGTCTAAACAATACTTATGTTTGTTGAATCCGTCAGATAGCGAACAAACGTCATGATCTTTATGTTCTTGGAATGTACACACCACACAAATACAGCGCTCACAAGGCTCACAGTAAAACCGGATGTTCTCTTCGGGGTGAATCTGAAAGGTCAAGTAAATGAGGTTTTAAAAAAAATTACATTTAATTCGAATTAAGTAAAATAAGCATAAATAAATATGAACATATGTATAGACATATCTAGCGCATTTCCACGAATAAACCATTTTTAATGCGCTTCACAAGTTTTATTTATTCCTCCAGCAGGCCATATTAAATCATGTTTCCATTTAATAGAGTACCAGTCGTCTATAGGCGTCATTTTTATACTAACACTCTTACAACATCCCTCACTGCCTAATTCATTCATGTCCTAGTCGAGTAAAGCAATGTATCAAAGCCTTATCAAATGTCACAACGTCGGAACCAGAATTTTCCACGATTAATGTCACCCATCCGGTGACAGAACTCACTTAACATTGCTTGATTGTTGTGACACGACGAGACACCGCTTTCTGAGCTACCACCGTACCACACAATTCATTGTGTTTATGTGTTTGTGTGTGTGTGTTTGTGTGTGTGTGTGTGTGTGTGTGTAAGAGAGAGAGGTGGAGGAGAGATAGAGGAGAGAGAGAGAGAGAGAGAGAGAGAGAGAGAGAGAGAGAGAGAGAATTTAATTCTTTATTGTCCAAGCTTCATTTGTAGTCTAGTCTTCAGTTGCTTGTAATCACCTTTTCTTCCCTTGGTTATAACCACATACAAATCTTTTCGCACCAAGAGTGCAAACAAGCAAAAAACAACAAAAAAGAATGTACTCCGGTTTTATTGAACCCTGACTCGCAAGAATATAACTGATCCTTTGGTGAGAGAAAAAGATACGATGTCTGCTCAGGGTATAACCTAACCCCGCCTACAAAGTTTTAATTGGTTTGATTGGCATAGCAGGCAATAGAATGAAAATGGCTGGAGGGTGCTACGTGTTTTGTCTTTAATCTCTTTTATTCCCAAATAATATCTGACACCCTATCCTCTTCCTATCTGTATACCTATATAATACACAAAGCTCGGAGATGGAACTTTAAGCTTAGGGATCATTCGCTGGAAGGGAGACAATCCGGTGTGAGTTTGTGGGAGATTATATCAACGCTTTCTTTAAATCCTCTTTCTCATTGTGTGCCACACACACACACACACACATACACACACATACAAACACACACACACACATATATATATATATGTGTGTGTGTGTGTGTGTGTGTGTGTGTGTGTGTGCGTGAGTAAGAAGTCATCCTTAATGGGTTCCTGCCAGCATGTTTTTGATTTGTCTAGACGTGTATCACAGAATTATTGCTGAAGGATTCTATTAATACTTCCGTTCTTCCCTAGAATAACTTTGCTTTGTTGTTGTTATTTTTCTTTTACAGCGAGATTAACGAGAGTGGCAAGATTCCAAGGACGCTAGAATTATCAATATCGAATTTCTTTAATAATGTGAACCACTTTCCATGATTTTTAGGCGTTGTTTTGGATTTAAAATGTCCTAAGAGCCACCTGGCTTTGAAAAAAACAAACCCAAAGACAATCTTGCAAACAGATTACACTGTACTTTCCGTCGGTTCGGAAAGGTCAACATGAAGAGAAATCAGAGTATGTTCCGTTCAATTACAAGAAATTGTTGAGTTTGATTTAGTAAGAAATAAACGTTCGCTTTATTTAACTTAAATATTGTCATAACAATGGAATATCCACTCTCGTATGCAATGGTTGAGCCATTGTTTGGGAGTGGAATGTGAAACAAGCATCTTTTAGGTAAGCCATCAACGTTGTCTCGTGACCAATATTTCCTCGCAAGCATCTATTTGATGTTCACCTTTTTTCTGAAGCAATGCTTACATGTCTTACACTTGTCAACTTTTTAAAGACATTATACAAGATTACAATATTATAGTATAAATAGAAAACGTGGGCCAGTTGTCAAATGAGTAGAACGCACACAAATGAGTTTGGCTTATTCCATGATGTTAGATATTCTACTGGCCTCTATTTCCTCCTGGTAGTGAATTGCTAGATTTGATTATTTAGCAGACCCGCCCACTTGAAAATTTTAAAATTCGTAATTTTAGGGGATAAAAATTGTAGTCCCTATAGTGGACTTAATTAAAATCAATAATTTAATCTGACAAGGTTAAAATAACAATTTATAATCCTTAAAATAATGTAGTCTGGCATCAACTTTCATTCTCAATAAGTTTTAATAACTTAGAGATGTCCATCAAGATCTGAAATTGGAGCCAAAATGTCGTATTCTACGAATGTTTCGTACTATTAGGCAGGTCTTCGTTAGAGCACGCGGAAAGTACTTTGCAATAGAGTTGCGTCTTCATCTCAGGATACCAGAGCATGTAAGATCATGAGAAAAATAATTTTTAATACTATGAAAACAAAATATCTGGATTTATGTCACGACGGCGAGTGTCTGTTTTTTTACCTTGCACTCTATGTGCTTCTCTCCTTCTAAATCGATGAGACTGTGTTGCTGTGTCACCTTGGTGGAGGTGTGCATGTCCACACACCCTTTACATAGCACCTTGTTACAATCCAAGCATTTACTACACGCTTCTAAAACTCTCCCTCGAAGACTGTGACAGATTTCACACGGAGGAGTTTTGACGGAGGTCCTGTAATAAAAAGATAATGTATGGATTGAATAAATATCTACCAGTTTTATAATCAATGTGCGCTTTTATAGGATTTACACACACACACACACACACACACACATATATATATATATATATATATATATATATACGTGTGTGTGTCTGCGTGCGAGAGAGCGAGCGAGAGAGAGAGAGAGAGAGAGAGAGAGAGAGAGAGAGAAATGGGGAGGAAGAATATATATATATATATATAGAGAGAGAGAGAGAGAGAGAGAGAGAGGGGGGAGAGAGAGAGAGAGAGAGAGAGAGAGAGAGAGAGAGAGAGAGGGGCATAAATATATATCATTCATGTCAAAAGATACGTTTGGAAACTGAAATAAAAAGTCTGAAAAAGTAATCAAATGGAAATGAGCGTCTGAAAGGATCGTAATAATTTTGATGACCAGGAAGATATCTATTTTGTTTGTAATGTATTAGGGCAACGGAGCTTACTTCTTTGCCAAAACATTGGTTAAATTGGAAACCAGATGGTTGTCAGGAAGTCTACGGACGCCACCTGTTGGTAGCTCCGTCTTCTTCCGGCATAATGGGCACGTAACGCCTCTGGAGTAGAGAGCATAACGAGTGCTTCTTGCGGCGAGCTCCGAGTCGTACTGTTGTTGCAGGCAATCGGAGCAGAAGGTATGAAGGCACGACAGCGTTTTTGGTTCTCGAAAATTCTCAAAACATATCTTGCAGTTAAGAAACTGGTCGCTGATTTCCTGCATAAGTCTTGTACCCGTGGCCATTTTGGTATGTTGATTATTTTGCTGCCTTAGGAAATTAGGAAAACTGCGAGGAGTGTTTCTTGGTGCCGGATGAAACGTATCCTTAACTATATCAATAATTTTGAGTAGAAGTGGTGAAGGGTCTTCGTCTTATGGCATCAGAATGCCAGAACATCCAGTTGAATCGCATCATTTTCTTGCTTACATTTTTTACCTGTAAACAGAAAAACAAAAATACAAAGGAAGAATGTGAGAGATATAAATCTGAAATGGGTTTTAGTCAACGCTTACTTATATGCAGTCAGATAACCCAAACTGTTATGGGCTCCTTTTTTAAATTGAAATACTATCAAACCAGAGCAAGTATTGTCTATTACAACACTCTTAAATCAAGCCGAAGTGATACTAAGCTGCTAGAAACTGTGGATTATAAAAAGTAATAAACAAAAATGAATATAGCAGCTTCAAAAAAAAATACCCAATAAGAAGAAGAAGAAGAAGAAGAAGAAGAAGAAGAAGAAGAAGAAGAAGAAGAAGAAGAAGAAGAAGAAGAAGAAGAAGAAGAAGAAGAAAGATTTTACACGGAACAGATATTTTATTGTGCGAACCAGAGACCTAACAGTCTGAATGCGGGTGTCATACCACAAAATCACAAAGCTGTACAAATGGGGGGGGGGGGGGAGCGATTTGCATTTACTTTGGCCACTTTTGACAGAAGTTATATTGTCTTAATTTAACTTTTTTTAAAACGAATAAGGAATTATTAAGCAAAACGAACTAATAAACATTGACATAATATTATATCAATCCCGATCATGATATTACACGGAACAGATATTTCATTGTGCGAACCAGGGAAACCAACAGTCTGAATGCCCGTGTCATACCACTAGATCACAAAGCTGTACAAATGGGGGGCGATTTGCATTTACTTTGGCCACTTTTGACAAATGTCCTATTGTCTTATTCTAACTGTTAAAAAAAACGAATAAGGAAATAGACAAAACAGACTAATAGACATTGAATGATATAACACGGAACAGATGTTCCATTGTGCGCAATCAAAGACCTGTTTTATGAATGTGATATGATAGATGTCTCTCACAGTTTATACCGGAAGTTTAACTCTTAATATCAACAACGTCGGTGATAAATATAAACCCCAGGTTGCTATCAGTCTCAACAGTCTGAGAACTAAATTGTAACCCGCGCCTCAAAACGCTATTTTGTCTGGATGGCGTGGATGCTCAAATTCA
>NC_088362.1:51445138-51480138 GCF_034508935.2 Berghia stephanieae
ATTGTGTAATTTGCTTTTATTTTAGAGGATTACGGGCGCTTGCGACACTTGAAGGGCGTTCAGTGAGATATATATATATATATATATATATATATATATATATATATATATATATATGTATATATACATGAGTACCTGGTCGTTATCAATGTTTCCCTGTTCGGAAAAAAAAATGTAATATCGTCTCACGGGCCCCAAACTCGTCCTCAATGATAAGTGTTGTTATTGGCTAGGGACCCTTTGTAAAGCGCTTTGAACACTATAAGTCGACACTGCTTTTAAATGCTCAAGTTTTGTTTACCTTTTAATTTAAAAAGCCAGGTCTTTAATTAACTTACTGCGATAGTAACTTAATGTGTTAATATCAGAATTGCCAAAAAAAAAAGCAGGCCACTGCCAAAACTCATATATATTATTAAATCTTCGCGAAATCCCAGGTTTGAAAGTGTTTACCTAGATGAAGGTCGTTTAAATTGATCGATATTTGAAGAACGAGTTTTCTGGCCAAATTTTGAAATATGGGTTTTTTCCGGAGTACGGCATTATGCGCGAAGATAACACACCGTTGGGATAACAGGCTAGTCTTTGATTCTTGAGATTAAGCCTTCTCGTCATTTCCAAAATTATCAATGGCAAAATTGATTCTAGATTGAGCGGCTATAATGTGGTCTTGTGGTATGATACTCGCCTTTTATCGCCTTATATCTTAGATCCAATTCTTATTCTAATTTGCTTGTTATCAGATCATTATATTTTCGACGTCTAGATTTTCCCCATTCTACAATTGTATGATTGTTATTCAGTGTTTCATCCCTCAGATTTCTAATAATTTTACCGATCCACTTGCTTCCTGTGGAAGGTCCAGAGTTCCCGTCCCGCACTGAGCGGAGCATAGCTGAGACCTTGGAATTGGCTCTTAATTCATGTTATCTCACCGTGCACATTCTTTAACAGCGTTGTCTGTACTCAAAAAAGAAATGTAAAGTGTTGCTCTTGTTTTGGGACCCATTGTAAACGCTTTGAGCACTTTAAGTGGTCATATAAATGCTCCAGTTTAGTTTTGTTTTTATTCCAAAATTCAGGTCTGTGCTTTAATATAATTAGTGCGATAGTAACTTAATGAGTTAATACCAGAATTACCAGAAGATAACAGACAACTGACAAACCTCTTAGATATTATTACATCTCCTCTTTGATTTACACAAAACCTTAATTAGAAATCTCATCATCTCCCGGTCGCCTCAAATTGGCATTAAGTGGTTACCCCTGTGCTGGAAGATAACATACCGATGGGATCACCAGCCAGTCTTTGATTCAAATGATTAAGCTTTCTCGACATTTCCAACATTATCAATGACAAAATATATTCTAGATTGCCAACTCTATTTATATCACTGTTGTAACTTTTGATGGGACCGCCAGTCTAATTCGTGAAGATCTAAAGAAACGTGTTCGCAGAGATAAAGGGTTTAAGAGAAGAAACGAATACTATGTAAATAGAAGAGAACCAAAATATATACAGCGTCTAATGTAATTTTATCCGATCTCATTATTTCTATCAGATAGCTTTGTAATGTACAGTGTGTGTGTGGGTGGGGGGGGGGGGGGGGTGGGTGTGTGAGTGTGTGGGTGTGGGTGTGCGTGTGTGTGAGAGAGAGAGAGAGAGAGAGTATTTGTCTGCACATTAGCAAATACGCTCGGCAGACAGGTCGTCGGGGAAGTTTCTGTTTAAATCAAAGAAGACACATTTCTTCATATCAGATGAACCTGGAACCTCGCACGATTCCAGAGTGTGCGTAGTGTATAATTGTCTTTTAAGCTTAGGAACCTGTGGGGGCCCAATTCTAGGTTGGTTTCTATAGCGGGAATCGGACTTTAATAAGTATTTTAATTTTACTTTTAGGATTGGACAATGTTCTTTCATTTCTTACATTCCATTAAATCTGAATAGGTTACAGCTACGCATTAAATGATGGTGGGAATTAATGGGATGTAGAGTCGCTGAATCATTATCCACTTCTTTGATATTGAGTGAATGCATTTTTGTTATCGATAGTTCGAAGATGACGTCTATCAGGCCTTTGTTATTGTTTTTGCCATCCGCGTTTATGAGTAATGCTCACTGAACTGTATTAACCTGACTATAAACGTTCATGGATACACACAGTTTTGTGTGTTGGTCCGTTATACTTCCGGATGGCAATGCTGTGAACTCTTTAGCGAAGCGCATACTATCTTTTAAAGCCAGTCCCTTCATTGATAACCAAATTAAAATTACAAAGACCGATCGTGGCCTTCGTAAACTCATGGCCTGACATAGTTAACTTATAGCCTTACACTGGCCAAAAAATTACGTCAAAAGACAAATATTTGGCCACAAAAGAAAACAAATCGTGAGTTGTATTCAATAGGGAATGAGATAAGCGAAAGAGTAGCGTCCCTTGATTGGACGTCACCCATAGTCTGTGACGTCACCGGCGGAAAAGTTATTAGAGAGAGAACGTAATATTGGTTGTGCGCATGCGTCTCTCGTCCTCGCTTCCGGTGAAAGCGGCTTGAGACACTTCAAAACCAAATTGACTTTCTCTCTGTAAGGTGACGTCCCATCAAGGGACGCTACTCTTCCGCTAATCTCATTCCCTATAGATAGTTCGAAGATGACGTCACTCAGGTCTTTGTTATTGTTTTTTGCCATCCGCGTTTATGAGTAATGCTCACTGAACTGTATAAACCCGACTATAAATGTTCATGGATATACACAGTTTTGTGTGTTGGTCCGTCATACTTCCGGATGGCAATGTTATGAGCTTCTTAGCCAAGCGCATTTTGACGTCATTTTTTGTTCAATATCAGGCCATAACTTTACGAAGGCCACAGTTAAAGCCTGACACTGAAACCCAAAAAGACTGGCATTTTGACGTCATTATTTGTTTTTGCACCGCCTGGTGAGTTGTCGTTAGTAGTGCTCATGGAAACAAGTGGGCCCATTGGTTGAACTATTGAATACAACACGATTTGTTTTCTTTCGTGGCCAAAGACTAGCATTTTGACGTCATTTTGGGTCAGTGTCAGCGTGGCCTTCGTAAAGTTATGGCCTGAGTTGAATTCAATAGTCAATAGTTCAACCAATGAAATGACTTGTTTCCATGAGCTCTACTAACGACACTTTTGATTTCAGTGTCAGGCTATAACATAACGATGGCTACGGTGCCAGGCTTTATAAGTTTACGATGGCTACGCTGACACTGAGCAAAAAATGGCGTCAAAATGCCAATATTGTTGAGGGGCTCGATGTTTTTGCTAGAGAACAAACCCCACAAAATAACACAACTCACAAAAACGAGCCCAACACGGAGATTTCAGTTCCGCCTACCAAAGAATGATTAAACGGTAATTTTTGGTTACGTCGATAAGAATCTTGAATCTAGGTTTGGCAGAAAATATCTCGAGCTAGACGATTAAATCAAACCCGACTAAATAAATAATAGTGAGTTCATGATAATATTATACTGGTCTTGACAGTGTGGCTTGGCTAGAGAACTTAGTGGTGTTGTTATTGCTTTTTTCATACTTAACAGTGAATTTGTACCTGGAAGCACTTGAAGGGGTTTTTAATCACACCAATACAAATAATGATATTATATGGTGATTATATAGCATCATGCCCCGTATTTCAACAAGCTCAACGTGCTTAAAAGTAATGTGGCAAATTTCACTCTAACCTTTAACCACCAAACATGCATATGAAAAAAAAGCAATATAGTTCTACAGTATTATCTACATGTTAAAAAGAAACGTTTTAAGATGTTTTTAAAATAATTATGCATGATTACTGTCTTTTACTTATCATGGAAGGGAGTTCAAGATAAGGAATGTCGAATATTCAAACGCATGCTCGCCATTTTTCGATTCATTTTTGGCTTCACAAGAATGTGATTATCAGATTGATCTCAGATTTCTGGCTGGGACGTAGAATTTATGCAAGTCATTTATGTATCCAGGACAATCAGAGTGCCGTGATTTATAAACAATAGTACATATCTTATATTCTATACGTTTCTCAACGGGAAGCCAGTGGAGTTCTCTAAGCAAAACCCGATGCAGATTGATTTCTCCTCTTTCTAAACATAATCCTGGCATCATCGTTCTGAGCTACCTGATGGGATTTTATTTTATCTTTATTTATAGAAGGGAGGAGAGAATTGGAATAATGGGCCTGCTAGATCACTCCAATCCCAAAACATATATCCCCAGCTGGAAAACCTTTCCCTGTCGGGTCCCAAAGGTATGGAACAAATTAGATACAGATATCAAAGACGCCCTCGAGCTCAATAATTTAAGGAAACTTTTGGAAACATTCCTATAGATAGAATGAAGTTGACGTTACTCCAGGTCTTTGTTATTGTTTGTTTTTGTTTTTTGCCATCCGCGTTTATGAGTAATTCTCACTAAACTGCATTAACCAGACAAGATAGTATGCGCTTGGCTAAGAAGCTCACAACATTGCCATCCGGAAGTATAAAGGGTCAATACACAAAACTCTGTGTAACCACGAACTTTTATAGTCTGGATAATACAGATAAGTGAGAACTACTCATAAACGCGGATGGCCAATAAAACAATAACAAAGACCCGGGTGACATCAACTTCATTCTAGCTATAAATGTTTAAGGTTACACATAGTTTTGTGTGTTGGTCCGTTATACTTCCGGATGGCAATGTTGTGAGCTTCTTAGCCAAGCGCACACTATCTTTTCCGGCAGGCTATTGCCATCCGGAAATAAAACGGATCAGCACACAAAACTATGTGTAACCTTGAAGGTTTATAATCTGGTTAATATAGTTTAGTGAGAATTATTCACAAACGTGGATGGCAAAAAAAAACAATAACAAAGACCTGAATGGCGTCAACTTCGTTCTATCTATTGAGTAGTAATAGTATTTGTATGAATTAATTCTGTATGAATTATTTGTTACATTACATTACGTTAAATTGCGCTCACCAACATCTAATGGAAGATTAGATCTCAACGCATGCAGCATTATAATACTAATTTTTACATCAATTATTTATGTTTAAAAAGCCTGAATTCATTTGTAGTTGTAATTTAAACTTCAAGAATTCATCATGTCCAATGCACTACTTATCGCTTCATTTATCTATTCCCTATTAGTCTATAGAGCGAAATGTACATCGCATACAGTACAAGTTACCTTTTATGTGCTCTTTTTATACTAGCACTGCAAACAGAGTTTTCAGTTAATTACACATTCACACTTGATCTAGTTACACACAAGCAGGGCCAAGTGTTTTGTTTTCAAGTTCAACATCACATAGATTTGTTTCAAACCGAGATACTGTAACTGTCAATCGCCATGACGATTTAGTTGTCTAATGTCTACAACACCAGAATATCGGCATACGTGTTTATGTCCATGTGTGTTCGGGTTACCATCTTGGAGAACAATGTTAGCACTTTTTAAAGTATCATTATAGTAATATATATATATATATATATATATATATATATATATATATATATATATATATATATATATATGTGTGTGTGTGTGTGTGTATGTATATATATATATATATATATATATATATATATATATATATAGAGAGAGAGAGAGAGAGAGAGAGAGAGAGAGAGAGAAAGAGAAAGAGAGAGAGAGAGTAATAAAGTAGTATCATTATATCATTATAATATATACTAAAAATCCTACAATCTATACTCTACAATAAAAAAGATATATTAACTTTGTAAAAGAAAAAAGAAAAGAAAGAAAAAAATAGATCCCTTCAGAAACTTGACAGAAATCACGAAGTCACTATAATATTCAGATTGAAAACAGAGTGTAACCGATTTTTAAATAAACATAACAAATATAATATACATTGGAAATTGAAATCACAGCCATGTATGTATTAATGTCATTCTAAACAGAAGGCACGGATTATGGAATCCAACGATGTCCAATTACAATTGATGTAAAATCAACAGAAGCAAAAATCCTGTCGTATCGTGGCCAATAAATATTTCATCAGGAATTTTGTATTGAAACGTGACAAGTGACGTAATACAAAGTCCGAGCACTCTTTTCATGGGATGAGCCGATACTTTCAAAATGTGAGAGTAAAATGCACAACCTCAAAAGCAGACATAAATTTTGAGGCCTATCAATAAAATTAAATCACGTAGCAGTAATCTCCTGTATATCAAAATCAAAGATTAACGTGTGAGAAAACATCGTATTGTGTCATGGATAACACAAAACATTCGGCACCTGATAAAAACTTGAATAAAAAAATGTTGCGATACCACAAAGCGATATTATCAAAGAACAAGATTAGCTAGATTATTTGGAAAATCGTAGTATCGTACACAATGCTCTGATAAAAGAGCGCCTAACATATAATTTTATTAATCAGCTGCTATACATCGAAGCACACAAAGGCAGCTGATGTCATGTGACAAATAGTTTTGGGAATTAAATTTAACACAAGACAATCGTACAGGAATAAGGGTTTTACAAAAATCCCTATGATAAAGTAACAGTAACAATCAACACTGTAATGGAAAACATTATTCTAGTAATCAAACAATGTAAACGTCTATTTATTCAGGAAAACCCCAAATGCTCATTTCACGGCGCAGTAGTACGGCTAAGGCCTGTATTATCTCTGTCTTTTCGAGGGTTAGATAGAGAAAGACACAGAGACAGGGGGAGATAGAGAGAGAGAGAGAGAGAGAGAGAGAGAGAGAGAGAGAGAGAGAGAGAGAGATTTCCTCATACGATTAATGAAATATTATTTTTATTTTGCAAACTTGAAATAAAACATGATTTCATGCTAGTTTAAGAAATCAATAGTATATTATCACAAAGGAAGACATCCTAAAACTGCAAAATGTCCACGACCCACGCAAATCAACAGTTTTGACATTTCAACGGTTATCCTGAAAACACGACGAAAGAATCGTTCCATATTTAAAAATCATTTTCCAACATTTTAAAAATAATATGTAGGATACCTACTGTGTAAAGAAATGCCTTCTAGGTAACAAAGGGAGATAGTTGTCCTACCCACCAAGGTCTCGGGTAGAATCAAACCCATATAATTAAATGATTTATGTTTGTAGGATGGGTGTTGGAATAGGGACTCCCTTGTTTTCGCCGTGGGTGGTGTAGACTATGAAGGCAATGAAAGAACGGAGGGTTATCATGTTCCATCAGTGTTAAAACACCCTCATCAATCTTATGCATCAACCGAGATACCGTTAGATACCCTGTCCTATGTTTCGGCTTGGGCCGATGTTCAACTGGCAGTCTGCGATTTGAGGTCGAAGAAGGAAGACCTGTACAGCCTGTGTGTTGGCTGGAATTCTGTTTGGCTATGTTGAAGCCACAGTGAAAAGGGCCCAAAGTGGCCAGTATTTTATGTCGCACCCGAATATGGGCTCTCAGGCGATATGTGTTGGGCCTGTGTGTTGGCCAGCATTGTGTTTTAGGCTGTATTGTAGCCGAAGTGGGCCTAATATGGCCAGTATTTTGTATATCGTACCGGGTTATGGGCTCTAAGCGATATTGTGTTTTTGTAATTTGTGCTCGGTGAGAATATATAAAATTTATGATATTGTTTTGATGTGCTGAGTAATCATCAAGTGATTAAGTGATTAATATCGTAAAATTATTTCACTTATCTTAAAGTTTAAAATAATATACAGTTTTATTGTTTTAGTGAATAATTAATTCATTGAGTTTAATTGTGTTGAAATTGAGAACGTGACCTCAGTTAAATGAATTAATTTTAAGTAAATAATAATTGATCACTTACGCTATCATTGTGTCTATGTTAATTTCATTTTTACTAATATATCTATATCTATCTTCTAATATAGTGAAGAGCTGACGGGGCTAGGACATAGCGCCCGGTAAATGCGTTTGCATCTTTGAACTTTGTAATTTTGACGGGGCTAGGACATAGCGCCCGTTAAATGTGTTTTGAACCCTTTTGAACAATATAATTTTTGAGAAATATGAACAAAATACAATGTAACGTTTGTAAAGATGAGGAAGTAACACTCGATCTATGTGTTTTATTAGGAACAATTTTGGATTTGAACAGGCTGGAACACCGCACCCTGTGTGAACAATTTTGTTGATTAATTTTATTCTCCTTTCGGAATATGAACAGTTTATTTTGACCCTATATGTAATTAATAATTTCATTATTAGTGGGAATTAATGGAACGGTTGGAACCTGGGTGAAGTATAGTTTATTTTGGTTAAAACTTACATGAATTTTATATTGCATTACTACTTTTTACTTGTATGTACTTTTGATTTTTCCTGTCAATATATGCAATGTTATTCTCTTTTGCTCAATAACTATGAGCTGTTCCCCTTTCTTTTACTTTAAATAAATAATAATGGCTCTCTTGTCAGATACGGTGTTCTGTTGGTGATTGTAACGTCCACGTCTACCTCTCCACACTTTAAGGTCATAAGCGGCCTTCGCATCCATTGCGAGTTGCGAACGCACCTTGTGACATGAATTGGCGCTGCGAGCAGGATTTCTTATTGTGTGGTTTGGTGGTCTGACGTTTTACATCAACAGACACCTTCGTTTCTGAGAAGTCAATGCCTCTTATTGTTGTGGGGATTTAGAGTCGCTTCCTGTACTGATGCATATCAGGGGGTTGGGCTGTCAGATCTAATTTCAGGCGCTACTTCTCATCATTTAACGACTATGTACTGTCTGTAATGTAAAGCTATAGTTTGGGTTAGTGAAATGATATCACGTAATTGTTCAGGCGTAACAAGGTTACACTGATGTTGTAGGGTACGCGCGGCGTATCGCTACTTATTGTTTTGTTCATAAAGCGAGTGAACCACGAACTATGAAAGGCCAGTGTGATGGGCCTTAATACTTTAATTTGATTAAAGTCTAGATAATGTTGTTTTGGTATAATGTAGTGGTCATCGCTTGATGTTTTAACTTTTTGAACTGACGAAGCGTCAGCTGTTATTACTGATTTCGCTATTGTTTGTTTGACAATAGGTATATTGGGTAGATTTTTATCTGCATTTAGCTGATCCTTCTCTTTTATATTATTCAATCTATCGATTTTTTTTAAGTACGTTGCGATAAATATTTTGTCATTATGGATATGGAACGGTTGTTAAAATGTGGGGAAAAGTTGGGTTTACATGGCGACGAACTGAGAGTGTGGGTGGAAGAAAAGTTGGAACGGGACAGAGAGGAAAAGGAGAGAGATAGGTTTGAGAAAGAGAAAGAGCGTGATGCAGTCGCAGAACAAACGAAACAACAAGCTCTTCTTGTTGAAAGGCAGCTGGAACTAGAGCGCCTAAAAATTGAAAATTCAGTGGTCCCGGTTCGAACCCCTTCCTCCACTGACAGTGAACCCTCGACTGGCAGTTGTGGAGCTAAAAGTCCTCGCCTGCCATATTTTGATGAATCGAAAGATCAGATAGATAGCTATCTACTCAGGTTTGAAAGATATGCAACCGTAAATCGATGGAGAGAAGAGGATTGGGCGATTAATTTGTCGGCGTTGCTTAAAGGCAATGCGTTGGACGTGTACACTCGCTTGGACGAGGTAGACGCTACCCAGTATGATAATGTAAAGTGCGCGTTATTGAAACGCTACAATTTAACGGAAGACGGCTTCTTAGAGCGTTTCCGTAAAAGTAGACCAGAAATAGGAGAAAGGATGGGTCAGTTTCGAACCCGTATATCCACATATCTGGAAAAGTGGATAACTATGTCCGGCAAGGATAGAACAAAGCCTGAGGACATCTTGGACTTGATTGTTAAAGAACAGCTCGTAAATGTTTGTAACAAGGAGCTGGTGGTTTTCCTGAAGGAAAGAAAACCAAATACATCTATGGAAGTAGTCGACACTGTAGAGAAATATGTCGAAGCGCACGGGACTGCCGGCGCTTTCTCAAGAACTGTGTCATATCAGAATGACAAGGTTCCAAGCAAACAGCAAGATGGTCACAAACCTGTCATGAAACCAACTACTTCAGTAATTAGATGCCACAACTGTTTTAAAGTTGGACATTTGAAGAGGGATTGTAAGAACAGACCACAAATCTCTGCAATACAAAGAGACACGAAATGTGGATACTGTGGTCGTAGGTACCACTCCACTGAGCAGTGCTGGGAAAGAAAAAGGATGGAGAATACTGATAAGAAGACTTTTGGAGTAGCGGCTATGAATACTCCAGAACCGCTGCCGTGTTGTAACAATGCACAACATCATGTTGCTAACAATGGTATCATGAACAACACTAACTCTCAACATCAAGCGCCGAGGGAAAATAAAGAATTTTGACAATTAATTACGGTGTCCGCAGCATGTTCGGGACACGCGATAGAGACGACAGGTATGCCGGTCGCTATTGGTTGGATAAATGGACAAAGAGTTAAAGTGTTGAGAGACAGCGGCAGTAGTTGTGTTGTGATTAGAAAAGGCCTTGTGAGTAGAGAAAAGAAAGAACAAGAAAAGAGAGTGAAGGTCAGTCTAGCTGATGGGAAGACTGTGAGTGCCCCACTAACTGAAGCGTGGCTTGATTGTCCATATTACAAGGGAAGAGTGACGGCTCTAGAAATGGCCTCACCTTTGTATGACGTCATTTTGGGAAATATACCAGGAGTCAAATGCCCAGGAACGCCAATAAAATATGACGATCACTCTGATTCAGTCCACGAGAATCTCATGAGAAATGATTGTGAGCACTCAGCTCAAGCAGCACAGACGAGGGCACAAAAAGAGAAGAGAATGAAACCATTGATCACTGCCCCCTCAGTGGAAACAGGTGTTAGTAAGGCTGTTTTGAAAGAAAAACAGACCAAAGACGAGACATTGAAATGTGCGAGAGAGGCAGCAGTTACGAAAGAAGTGAAAAAGACTGGTGCCAATAATAAAAGTTGGTTTGAATATGATAGAGGGGTTCTAGTACGATATTTTCAATCACCAAAGATTGAGCACGGTGACGTGATTAGACAAGTCATGGTCCCAAAAGATTTGCGAGAGACAGTGATGCGTTTAGCTCATGAGTCCATACTCTCTGGACATCTCGCTGCCAAGAAAACGACTGAGCGCATTCTCAGCAATTTCTACTGGCCCAACATTTGGGATGACGTCACCCGCTTCTGTAGATCGTGTGACCAATGTCAAAGGTCAACGGCAAAAGGAATGACCCCAAAAGTGCCTCTGACTGAAGTTCCGCTGATAGACGAACCATTCAGTCGAGTAGCTGTAGATTTGGTAGGACCAATTATTCCTGCATCAAATAGAGGGAATCGCTACATGCTTACTGTGGTAGATTACTGCACACGGTACCCGGAAGCTGTAGCCTTGAAAAACATAGAAACCGCGACAGTTGCGGAAGGCCTCGTCGACATTTTCAGTAGGACGGGGATACCAAAAGAGATATTAAGTGACAGAGGTACACAGTTCACCTCAGATTTGATGAAAGAAGTCTGTAGACTACTGTCTGTGAAACAACTTACCACAAGTCCATATCACCCTCAGTGTAATGGGCTGGTGGAGAAGTTTAATGGCACTCTCAAAGGGATGCTTAAGAGATTGGCTACAGAGAGACCGTCAGATTGGGATCGATATCTCAATGCGGCCCTGTTTGCCTACCGTGAAGCACCACAGGAGTCCTTGGGCTTCTCCCCTTTTGAATTGTTGTTCGGTCGCCCAGTACGAGGCCCGATGACAATTCTCAGAGAGTTGTGGACGGAGTCTATTGAGGACGAAGAGGTAAAGACAACATACCAATATGTTGTAGACCTAAAAGAAAAACTTGAGACTACGATCCATATGGCCCATGAAAATTTAAAGAGAGCCTCAAAAAGGCATAAGGCATATTTTGATAGAAAGGCCAAGATGCGCAACTTCAAAGAAGGTGACAAAGTGTTGTTGTTGCTCCCGACAAAGCACAACAAACTTGAATTGAAATGGCAAGGTCCATTTGAAGTTCAACGTGTAGTTGGACATAATAATTATGTAATACAGGCCGGTACTTCAAAGAAAACGTACCACGCAAATTTATTGAAACGGTACTATGACCGGAGCACCGCGGACATAAACGGAAGTGGAATTCTTCAATGTGCCGTGGCAGCTGTTATTGACGATGAAGATTACAATGGTAAATATCCAGTTGTTTACCTCAATAGGAAACTGTTACCGAGAGAACAACGGTATTCAGTGGTTGAAAAGAGTGTTTAGCTCTTGTGTGGGCTGTCAGAAGTTTGAACAGCTATCTTATGGGCAGAAATTTATTGTGGAGACTGACCACGCTCCTTTGTTGTATCTCAACAAAGCCAGTCAGAAAATGGTCGTCTGATGAGATGGTCACTGTTGCTCTAACAGTATCGTTTTCGGTTGATGATGTCTATGAAAGGTCCGGACAATCATGGTCCAGACTTTTTGTCTCGGCTGCCTTAGTGGTCAGGCATTTCTTAGTTTTGATCAAAAATTTGGGATTTTTGTCCTCCAGTGGGGAGTGATGTAAAGAAATGCCTTCTAGGTAACAAAGGGAGATAGTTGTCCTACCCACCAAGGTCTCGGGTAGAATCAAACCCATATAATTAAATGATTTATGAGTGTAGGATGGGTGTTGGAATAGGGACTCCCTTGTTTTCGCCGTGGGTGGTGTAGACTATGAAGGCAATGAAAGAACGGAGGGTTATCATGTTCCATCAGTGTTAAAACACCCTCATCAATCTTATGCATCAACCGAGATACCGTTAGATACCCTGTCCTATGTTTCGGCTTGGGCCGATGTTCAACTGGCAGTCTGCGATTTGAGGTCGAAGAAGGAAGACCTGTACAGCCTGTGTGTTGGCTGGAATTCTGTTTGGCTATGTTGAAGCCACAGTGAAAAGGGCCCAAAGTGGCCAGTATTTTATGTCGCACCCGAATATGGGCTCTCAGGCGATATGTGTTGGGCCTGTGTGTTGGCCAGCATTGTGTTTTAGGCTGTATTGTAGCCGAAGTGGGCCTAATATGGCCAGTATTTTGTATATCGTACCGGTTATGGGCTCTAAGCGATATTGTGTTTTTGTAATTTGTGCTCGGTGAGAATATATAAAATTTATGATATTGTTTAGATGTGCTGAGTAATCATCAAGTGATTAAGTGATTAATATCGTAAAATTATTTCACTTATCTTAAAGTTTAAAATAATATACAGTTTTATTGTTTTAGTGAATAATTAATTCATTGAGTTTAATTGTGTTGAAATTGAGAACGTGACCTCAGTTAAATGAATTATTTTTAAGTAAATAATAATTGATCACTTACGCTATCATTGTGTCTATGTTAATTTCATTTTTACTAATATATCTATATCTATCTTCTAATATAGTGAAGAGCTGACGGGGCTAGGACATAGCGCCCGGTAAATGCGTTTGCATCTTTGAACTTTGTAATTTTGACGGGGCTAGGACATAGCGCCCGGTAAATGCGTTTGCATCTTTGAACTTTGTAATTTTGACGGGGCTAGGACATAGCGCCCGTTAAATGTGTTTTGAACCCTTTTGAACAATATAATTTTTGAGAAATATGAACAAAATACAATGTAACGTTTGTAAAGATGAGGAAGTAACACTCGATCTATGTGTTTTATTAGGAACAATTTTGGATTTGAACAGGCTGGAACACCGCACCCTGTGTGAACAATTTTGTTGATTAATTTTATTCTCCTTTCGGAATATGAACAGTTTATTTTGACCCTATATGTAATTAATAATTTCATTATTAGTGGGAATTAATGGAACGGTTGGAACCTGGGTGAAGTATAGTTTATTTTGGTTAAAACTTACATGAATTTTATATTGCATTACTACTTTTTACTTGTATGTACTTTTGATTTTTCCTGTCAATATATGCAATGTTATTCTCTTTTGCTCAATAACTATGAGCTGTTCCCCTTTCTTTTACATTAAATAAATAATAATGGCTCTCTTGTCAGATACGGTGTTCTGTTGGTGATTGTAACGTCCACGTCTACCTCTCCACACTTTAAGGTCATAAGCGGCCTTCGCATCCATTGCGAGTTGCGAACGCACCTTGTGACATACTGTACCTACCAAACGATTGGAAAAGCTAAGATCGCCGCCCCCTTCCTCCTTCAAAGCTATTAATAGGAGAATCGACCAGAGTCCAAATGTTAACATTTATGATATTTCCACGCCAAAATGCGGTACCTCGATTAATATCAAGTCATAGTAAACAAGACGATGAAAAAAAAACCAATACTTTGATATATCATTCTTGATTTCAGTGAAGCTTTTGATAATGTGCCTCATCATAGACTACCACCGTGATTTGAGCACCTTGGAGTTAACAATATAGAAGAGAAAGAAGAAGAATCATTTAGAAAACCACGGGGGAAAAAAAACTTTCTGAATTGGTATAAAAACAAGTCGTGATGCAAAACTCAGCAAGTTGTTGTGGATGGTAAAATTTGTGAGTCATGAATTCGATGATCTGAACTACCACAATTCACTGTTCCTGAATTTATGTGGATTTTCCAATAATGTTCATAAACAACCTTAGAAAATAGCTATCTTAGGAAATTCAACTCAACTTCTTTGAGGAGGCATTGTGTTCTCAGAAATAGAATATGAAAAAGTACGAAACAGCTGAAAGATGACCTTGAAAAACTTGGCAAATCTGTAAAACATAATTTGGAGTTATGTGCACATATTAGCCAGTCTGATTATGCAATTATTATGGACCTGAATTAACATTGTTGTAATGGACAATAATTTGGGTTGGTTTACCAGTATTTTCATTACAACCATTACACTACTATGAGCCCATAGCAATTGGTTAATAGACCTGAAATTAAGTTAAGGTCGATCTAGGGTTTTTATTTCTTGGTTGTTGGTTTTTTGTTTTTTGTTTTTGGAGGGGGGGGGGGTGTTTTTGTTTTGTTTTATTTTTGTTTTTGTTTTGCTTTCTTCTAGTTATTGCTTTCGATTGTATTTTTCAACAAGATTAATGGGACATAATATTAGACAGTTGCAATGTTATCAAATTTTACGTCTTTAATATAAACCATTATCCTATACTATCATCACCTCTAACAATCAACACTCGACTAGTATTACATCAGGTGGCTTTTTTTTACTTTTCGCTTTGACTTTTACGCAGAAATAGGAGAAACCATGAGTCATAGTATATTATATCTTGAGCACACACCATCAACGGGGTCTAAAAATAGTCTTATTTTGAGAATACACCTACCTGCCTACTGCCTACACAGCGCAAGAATAAAAAGAAAGTAACTTATGTAAACAAATAAACCTGTAATCTGAGGCAAACGGTTATTGTAATTGGTAAAACATTCTAGCGAAAGCCGGTGTTCGTTCATCTTATCAGCCTGTGAAATTGAAATTCCCGGAAAACAAAAACAAAAAGAAAAAGAAAAGAAAAGGGAAAAAGACAAACAAAAAGCAAGAAATCCATTGAGGTAAACAGTTCTTGCACAACTAATTTTGGGATCATTTAAACGCCTGGTCGAAGCTTGACGTAAAACAGACATCAAGGATAATGTAAGAATAAATATAGTGTTGGTCTATCTCAACGAAATTCCAGCAGGTTTTGTAAAATTTGTCAACACTATAGATTTATTGATGTTGGGGAAACGAAAAATAAAAAAAACTCAAAACAAAATATGTTCAAATTCAAAGATTGACATGTATTCTTTCTTTTTTGTTAATTCGTGGGACTGAGGTTGATTATATTAGGAAAAAGCGCTATTCGTGAAGGAACTAATTAAATCTGATGTATTTGTTCTGTCTACTTATGATTGTACCGAAGTTATTTCACAAACTGTTGTAATTTTCATTTATAAGGAATCAAAGTGTCCGAAAGCATTCAGTTAAAGTAAAAATGGTGCAGCTTAATGTCCAATTGCCATACCGATGTGTCTTTGGGCAAGACAGATCACACCAAGTTCGACTCAGGTGTGAATAAGTACCCGACTGTAGGCTATGACAGACAACGTAAAAGGGCTTGTACAAAAAGGATGTTTAACACTCGACTCATTTGTTCTGTGGGAAATTGGATTCAATAGTCTGATGTCACGTCCGCCCAGCAAGGAGCAGCTTGGTTCTAATCAAAGAAAATCAATACTTTTTATTCTTCATGCTGGCTAGAACGTTTTCACATGTCGTGTGATCAGAATGTATAAAGGTCAAAACGACATGATCAGATTTATAATGTTTTTCTTCTCTGGATACACTTTTATGTTCGTCGGAGAAGTATTTCATAAGGGCGTCCAACATGGTTCAGATAGTTTAGAACCAATGTTAAGTTACTATGCGTCATTACGAGGGAAGTGACGTCACGACTGTTAAAGCCAATTTCAATTTGGTGCCGTACGTCTTGTCAGCGGAATAAATGAATATAATTGACCATATCAATATTCATGTATTATTATCTTTTCTAGCCTCAAGCAGCTGAATGACCATTGATCTTTATGTGACACATCAGTATAATAGATAGGTTGTTTGTTTTGACGTATAAAATCAATATTTTGATACGGTGACTTAGTGATTAAGGCTTTGTATTGTGAGCCTGGAGGTCCTGAGTTCTAGCCCTATTTCGGGCACTTCTGTTACTTGGACAAGATTGTTTGCCCCCAATTTACTCACTTTGGACAAAACATGGAAGATTCGTGATAACGTCATTTGTTTAACGGATTATCTTTATTCCTTCATTGAATGCTTATGCGACGATATCTTAAGTTGCCTCGCGGAATAACGTAAGCTATTATCTTCGCTTGAACATAAATATATCAACGCTCCCTCCTATGTGTATATAGGGTTGAGAGGTATGAAAACGTGGTAAAATATAAATAGGAGCTAAACAGGACAGCATAATTAACAACATCGCTGTAACCTGATCCCTACGCAAAGAAATCTTGTCGAGTATGTTTGAAACCATGAAACTTTTTGCCAATGTAACTTTAAAAACTTCATTTCTTAGGTCATGAAATATTTAAAAGCGGAATTCTTTAAAGTTTAGTTTAATTTCCCATTAAGCGACATGTTTTACAACATTCCTAACGTTTTGATTTTAAAAAGAAAAAAAAAATTCAATATCAAGAATTACGATAAACTATCCGAGATAAAAATAGGCACAGCTTTAACATGTCAGGAAAATTAGATATGGCGTTTATTTTTAGATCCTCGCAATTATTTTAGTCTCAATTTTCAATTTTCTTTGTTGTGTAAAAACAAATTGTTAATTTATTTTGTCTAGATAGAAATAATCTCATGACAATTAAATCTATATAGCATTTTTATAACACTTATCTACGATTTATTTCCATGATCCAAGAGCTTTACACCGATTAATCAATAATGGCGGACACTGAAATTCGTGCATTAACAAAATGATAACATATTCAGCAATTCTGGGGCTATTACTCTGCCTCTATAGACGTGCTGGCGCTGGAAGGTGAAATGTAAGTAGATTGCTCGCACTTATTGTCCTTATAATACCGACTTAAACATATCGTTGGCATAATTTCTATAGGGCAATATCCACAAAATGTGCTCAAATGGTTTTTCAAGGGATCAATAGCCACCAGCAACACTGAACATAATATAGAATCGCCTGTTAGGCGATATAATACATTTTTGGGATAGAGACAATGCTGTCATATGCCAGGTAATCATTTTACATCTGTGTACAGTGAGAGATTGTAAGTAATGAGCTTTTTTCAAGGACTCGACTATGCGCCGCTCAGAGAAAGACTCATAACCCAGGACCTTCCGATCCGAAGGCGAGTTTCATACCACAAGACGACATAGCCGCATTGACTGAGGATAAGGTTATACCTGTTTCTCAATGTTTTATGCTGTTATAATATCATTTTCATTTGTTTTCATCAAGAGAGATGTATTTTTAACAAATTTGAATTGCTATCTAAATCGATTAATCATTTTAGTGAACCTCAAATATCGGTTATGGACCTATCAACCAAACTATAACATCTGGTTTTGGATTTTAATCCAAATGTTGTAGTCGGCCAGGCTCTTTGATAAAGTGTCAATCCTTGAGTGAAAGAATGCTTGATATAGAAAAGAGTATCCCAAGTTGTGTTATCCAAAATATTTTCATTTATATTCAATTTTTCGTTTTATAACGATTGATCAATAGTATTTATTTTAACCTCAATGAATAAAGTTTGTAATTGTATTCAGAAAATCTCTTGCGTACTCTGTACAACAACAAAAACTGGCATTTAACATTTTAACTCGTCCTCCAAATATCGATCGATTAAAATGGCCCTCATCGTGGTATAAAAATGACTCTCAACCCTGGAACTTTGCAAGTCCCAGGTTTGAGGATTTTTGCTAAGCCCAGGTCATTATAATCGGTCTATATTTGAAAAACAAGTTTTTTTGGCAAAAAATATAAATATGTGTTTGTATTGTTTTGTTTTGTTTTGTTTTGTTTTGTTTTTTTTTTTGTTTTTTATTTTTTTTTATGTTTTTTATTTTTTTTTGTTTTTGTTTTTGTTTTTTTTGTTGTTGTTGTTGTTTGTTTGTTCTTTTCAAAGTACGACAGACCGCATCTTGCAGTTATCTTTAAAAATGTAAGAATAAACCAAGGCCCTCTTCCGAAAAATAAATTATTTGATCTTCTCCATCTTCTTTCGTCAGTCAGTTGAAAGACAGGGAGAGCAGAATCTGAATAATATTAAAATTAATGGCCAACTGCTAGTGATCTAAGACAAATTGACCTGGATCCCAAACACCAAGAAACAACAACAGCAGTAGTAACAGCAATAACAACAATAACAACTACAGAAGCAACAACAACAATAACAACAACAAAAGCAACAATAACAACAACAAAAGAAGCGAACAAAATCACAAACAAACAAAAAACAACAATAATGACAAAGCTGTTTTTTTCTGTCACTGTGACTTCAGAAAGATTTTCTGATAATGAGTAAATAAAACAGTTCCTTTTATGTTTGATGTCATAAAGAGTAATTTTATTTTTCAAACGCATTTAAATGAATAGGTAAACCAGTTCCAATAACTCGAGGTGCCTAAATGAGTCAATAAAATGGAGATAAAGATAAAGGGAGTAAATCTGACTCATGAATATGGGAACAACACAAAACAAACGACGTTTCGACCTTTGGCCTTTTTCAAGTAAACATAATATATATGTATATGTGTGTGTGTATATATATAGATAGTTATAATATAGGTGAAAATGTGTGTGTTTGTGTGTGTGTGTGTTTTGTGTGCGTGCAATGGAAGAGAGAGAGAGAGAAAGAGAGAGAGAGAGAGAGAGAGAGAGAGAGAGAGATGGCAATGAGATATATGTGTATATATATATATATATATATATATATATATATATATATATATATATATATATATATCATGAATAAGGTCGGTGGACGGGGGGAGTGGGTTTATTGAAGAATACTAGACGGCAATAGTGTTATTAGTGGTCCCCATATCCCCTATTAAGATATCGGGGGGGGGGGGGGGGGGGGGGGGGGGGGAAAGAGAGAGAGATAGAGAGAGAGAGACAGAAAGACAGACAGACAGACACAGAGAGAGAGAGAGGCAGACAGACAGACAGACACAGAGAGACAGAATGAAAATGGGAGAACGGGTGTGGTAGGATGCGTTTCAAAGTTATATTTAAAATAAAGCAAAGAGATAAATTAAATAACATTTTTTAAATAATAAAATAATTAAAAGACACACCAAAAAAAAAACCCACAAAACAAACGATATTATTCTAAAATAAATAAAGAAAGAAAATTAGCTTTAAAATTCTCATAGATTCAGTAAACCAGTTCCTTTTATGGTTTAGCATCTAGTAAACCAAAGAAATATCATAAATAGTAATTTTATTATTCAAACACATTATTAGTTAATGCAACATTTGAAAACGTTGCAATTTTGACGAGTGGCACAGTAGCAGCAGATCTCAAAATATGATGGTTTATCCAAATAAAATATGGATTTTCACGTCTCTAACTTAGAAATTTGCACATTCGCTTCTAATTTTGGCGACATGGACAAAATGGATGAAATTCTGAAATAATGAATGATTCAGCAAAATCGCTATCTATCTGAATAGCATAATATGTCAGTCTATCTGACATTATCCACGTACCCACCATATTACGCAATGTGTTTAAAGCAATTAGTGCGCTATGTTGTGATTCGTATGCAGAAGTAGGTTTCGGGGGGGGGGGGGGGGGGGGGGGGGCTAAACGAAACGTAAGGATTAAATTAAATGAGTAATGCAGACTAACCAACAAAATAAGGGCGTTTGTTCTGACGTTTGTAACAGAGAAATTGTACGTACACGTGCTCTCCGATAAGAACTATGTTATTCATCGTTGATTGGAATTCCAAGGTGATGCAGCAGCCGCAGAAGCAACAGCAGTTGTAGTAGCAGTAGTAGCGGTGGTAGTAGTAGTAGTAGTACTAGATGTAGTAGTTGTAGTAGTAGTAGTAGTAATTGTAGTACTAGTAGTAGTAGTAGAAGTAGTAGTAGTAGTAGTTGTTGTTGTTCTTGTTGTTGTTCTTGTTTTTGTTATAGTCGTCGTAGTAGTAGTAGTAGTAGTAATAGTGGTAGTTGTCGTAGTAGTAGTAGTAGTAGTAGTAGTAGTAGTAGTAGTAGTAGTAGTAGTAGTAGTAGTAGTAATAGTAGTAGTAGTAGTAGTAGTAGTAGTAGTAGTAGTAGTAGTAGTAGTAGTAGTAGTAGTAGTAGTAGTAGTAGTAGTGGTGGTAGTAGTAGTAGTATTAGTAGTAGTAATAGTAGTAGTATTAGCAGTAGTAGTAGTTGTTGTTGTAGTAATATTTCGGCAAGATTGTTTATGTTCTAGTTACACATTCTTACGGTGTACCAACACCACTGAAGAAAAGCGAATGTGTAAAGAAGGAACGCCCATTGTTATTGTTTTTATACAGCCTGTTGGCTGATCAGTTCTCACCAAAAAAAAATCTATCAATCAGACTATAGATAGTATGCGCTTGGCTAAGAAGCTCATAACATTGCCATCCGGAAGTATAACGGACCAACACACAAAACATTGTGTAGTCATGAACTTTTATAGTCGGGGTAATACAGTTTAGTGAGAATCGCTCACAAACGCGGATGGCAAAATACAATAACAAAGGCTTGAGTGACGTCATCTTCGAACTATCTATAAGCGTTAAAGATTATACATGATTTTGTGTATTAGTACGTTTCGTGTGAGTATTTTACCTAAACGTATAGTAACATGATCCGATACAGGGAGGGAGAATAGATATACCAAATACATAATATTATAGCTTTCATGAGGAAAAAGTAAAGCTGAACAATGGCCTGCATATAGGTATATCTTTCAGATGACGGAAAAAGTATAAACTATATAAATGTCAAAGGATGGAAGAAGTGATTTTATATAATATAATATAACATAGACACGCAACGATACCTGGAGCAAATATGAGCTCCATGAAAGGTTGAAGAATGCACTGATAGAAAAGAGCAAAGGTGTTTACAAACAGATGCCTGCACTGCAAAGTTGACGATGATATTATTATGAGATTTATTATGTGTAGAGAAACGTTGCACACATTCTAGATTACGTCAACAAGGGGTCTGTGCTTGGAAAGATGATATTAATGTTATGCGTTTAGGCAAAATACTCATAACATCCACCAGCCAAATTAAAACATAACAACTCACAAAGCTGTATGTAACCTATAACGTTTATAGTGTAATTTATATAATTTAATGAGATCTAATTAAGAACGTGTAAAAATAATAACAAAGAGCTGAGTGACGTCACCTATGTTTTTTTCTACAGAAGACATTTTGTTGAATTGCTGACAAGTATTAGTAAAGACGACGATATGTAAAATAATATCATGCCTCATCGGGAGACAATATCAAGGAACTTAGAGCGGTTTTAGATGGGTTGAATGACACACATTATTATATTATTATTTTAAAAGTCTCTCTCTCTCTCTCTCTCTCTCTCTCTCTCTCTCTCTCTCTCTCTCTTCTCTCTCTCTCTCTCTCTCTCTCTTCTCTCTCAGTCGTTCTCCCTCTTTCCCCGACTCTCTATATCCCATGGACATACATATGACCAAGCACAAATAAACATTATCTTTGTAATTAAACTAAAATTGCAACTAAAATTCCAAGATTGTTTCATTTCTTGTATAAATGAAATATGTTGGAACATGGTCTTCCATTAGGCTACTTCAAAAAACCAAGATAGATGGAAACCAATGAAGTCAATTGCTCAAAATACAAATAACAGACTACTTTTATCACCAATATTACGTAATATACAACACCTCTGCGTTTAACATTTTTTTAATGGTCAAAGAATGAATATTATTCATGGTTAATGCAGTTTAACCAGGAAACCCATTGCGATCAGTCATGAATAAAAAGTAGAATTATCTTTATCTCTCAATGAACTGAAAATACAATTTGCATTGCATTCTCCAGTGAACCAATCGAAAGTAATATAAATAATATCAATTTGCTGACATTCTTATTTATCATTCATGAATTATAAAGGGTAAATCTCAAAACTCAAAGTCCAGTGGGTTTACAAATATACAATGATCTGAAAAGGTGTGTATGAAACAGGGCCAGACAAAGCAAGAAAGATAAATACAAGAAGAACCCCCCCCCCCCCCAAGAAAAAAAAATCAGCCTTTAAGGTCTTTATCTTCATCAGTGCCTGCTTCCTTATTTGTCACTTTGACATTTACGAAAATACACACATTTAAGAAAATGCTTTGCCACATTAAGTACCAAAAAACTAATAAGTTGCCAATGCCATGTTATCTAATGAAGATCAAAAAGGCAACAATTTAGTCTTCATATGAGTTGGTCAAAGTTCAAATCGAAATAACATAATATCATAGATCTCGTATTCTACTCTAAATCTTGTATCTTAATATAAAATAATGAAATGTATCAATCAATAGCATAGATTAACCACGGAATGAAATTTCTTTCTCCTTACCCGCATTATTCCTTAAGAAAGTATTAAGTCATCTTACCTTTCTTTGCCGAATAAGATTTACAAGAACGAATTAACAAACCCGTAATAATTATAATCCATTATAATGTAATTTTCTATTCTCTCCTTAAATCCCAACAGCATGATGCATGCCTGCCTGCCTGCGTTTGTAAATAATAAACAATTCATTTTCTGTTCTAAATTTACCTGGATGGAACTCCTTACAATTTTCAGACCTTTTCACTTCAATGAAACTTGTAATCTACAACACTTTAGAAGTGAGGCGATACCAGCATTCTTCAAAATCCAACCAAGGTGTGTGTGTGTGTGGGGGGGGGGGTGTTGTGTTCGTTACCCTTTTACCGGTTAACTGCCGTGCACAGCAAAAAAAAAAATTAATATTTAAAACTTTTGGCCAGAAAACTCGTCCTTCAAATATCGATCGATTTAAATGACCTTCATTTTGGAAAAAAAAACTCGCAAACCTGTCGTCCCAGGTTTGCGAGTGTTTTTTTTTCCAAAATGAAGGTCATTTAAATCGATCGATATTTGAAGGACGAGTTTTCTTGCCAAATTTTTAAATACATGTTTTTCCAGAGTACGGTAGTTAACTGGTTAAAAGTCAGCATTACTCATGAAACAAGAAATTGCGCCTACCTACCTGTATTTTCGGGGAAGAGTGAGTGCACGTCACACTGACTATTCTTATCTTATTGCTCACTCTCCCAAACAACCGGTGTTTTGTTTCTTTACTGGCTTCCGGCTTTTCCATCTCCCCATCATCTTTCCCATGCCCACCATCAACCTCGAATCCCCCCCCCCCCCCACCTCGCCTCCTCCCTCTCTCTCTCTCTCTCTCTCTCTCTCTCTCTCTCTCTCTCTCTCTATCTATCTATCTATCTATCTCTCTCTCTCTCTCTCTTCTTTGTCTTTCTTTCTTTCTTTCTCCCCTATACGTGTGTAAGTGTTTTGTGTTTTTATTGTGTCTTGAAAGGATTTTGTCCATAAAAGAATAGGTCCAATGAAAGAGAGAGAGAGAGAGAGAGAGAGAGAGAGAGAGAGAGAAAAGAGAGAGAGAGAAGGGGGGAGGAGGGAGAGAGAGAGAAAGAGAGAGACTCTAAACCTATCCTTCTCAATTCCAAATATACACATACGCCCACATGCACACACACACACACACACACACACACACACACACACATACACAAACACCGTGGTGGGTTTTATTTACTTTATTTAGGAACATGTTTTATTTATTTACTTCCATACCCTTCTACCACTATTCGCCAAAATGTTTCCATACAATCTGTACTTTTTTACGTGTATGTTCAAATGCAATGACACCTGCCATTCAAGTGACATCAGTATATTATAAACATTCACATCTTGACGATACAATAAAAACAAGGCCCAATTTCCCTTGATCCAATATCAAAATTGGTCTACTATATATACTCTTCAAGATTTATGTTTCAGTGAAACTAAGCTGTTTCTGATCGACGCCCTTTTTCTCGGGTGCCTTGAAAAAACAAAAAACAAGCAGATTTAGATTTAATAATAAATTGAGAAGTTGGTCACAATGCCTTAACATTGAATTTCAAAGATGAAGCATTCCATTCAAATCGAGAGGACAAGCATAGGAAATCTCAATTTAATGAGTTTAACTTCAATGACGCATTGGAATTTTACAGACATAAATCTAAAATGTTGAGGTTTACACATCAACGTTTCCTGCTCATAAGAGGACTTTACTTATAATAATAAGGAAAACTATAATAATAATAATAAAAATAATAATAATAATAATAATAATAATAATAATAATAATAATAATAATAATAATAATGATGATGATGATGATGATGAGAATAATAATAATAATGATGATGATGATAATAATAATAATAATAATAATAATATATAATAATAATAATATAATAATAAAAAATAATGATAATAACAATAAAAATGACAATGTTAGCAATAATAATGATAATAATAATAATATAATAATAATAATAATAATAATAATAATAATAATAATAATAATAATAATAATAATAATATATAATAATAATAATAAATACAATAATAATAATTAATAATAATAATAATAATAATAATAATAATAATAATAATAATAATAATAATAATAATAATATAATAGTCTTGGCATCCGCATGAATTAAAATTTCTGATAATTCTAAACGATTTTGCCGATGTTCCGCATCCGAGGTAAGCGGATTCATAGGTAATTATCTAAAATCATGGAGATAGTAATTACTGTCAATTGGTTGTGTGTTTTCTACAAAGAAGATGACGGTTTATGCACCTTGATTTGTCAGACGAGAAGGAAAGGGAAACAAAAAAGCTATAACAGTTAACTCCAGATAAACCGATGACTAACAAACCAATATAAACGTTCGACTTATACCCTCACTAAAACCGCTAATTGGTAAGAAAAAAAAGTAGTCCTTCAGAGCCACTAGGTCCGTGGAGACAAGAGTATATCCCGGTTTCTATGGCGTGAAACGGTCAATAGCAATTGCTTGCTACCAATTTGATAAGACACTAATCTATCGCAAAGTACTTTCCGTCAGTTCTAACAGACCCAGCTACCCAATCACTGTTGGGAGAACATGCGGGGGGGGGGGGGGCGGGGGATAGGGGTTGGGAAAAGTACTCGGACTTCATTTGAGATTGATCTCGGCCCATTTTAGTGTGAAGCGAGTGCTCCAACAAGTTTTGGGACCCCAATGAATGAAACTAAACGTATCTGATTTCGGTCTACTCGGAGTTTCCTGTAGCACGCATCATAAAGTTAAAGACACAATTGGTGTGAAATACAAACTGGTGAAGAGAGAAAGGAAGATTGGAACTGACGGGGCGAGAATTACTATGAGGAGAGAGGTAAAAAAGAGAAAGGGAAAGAATTCCTAATGGTATACTTTCTGCTTTTTTGTTTAGCTTTTAAAGGAAGAAGAAGAAGAAGAAGAAGAAGAAGAAGAAGAAGAAGAAGAAGAAGAAGAAGAAGAAGAAGAAGAAGAAGAAGAAGAAGAAGAAGAAGAAGAAGAAGAGAAGAAGAAGAGAAGAAGAAGAAGAAGAAGAAGAAGAAGAAGAAGAAGAAGAAGAAGAAGAAGAAAAGAAGAAGAAGAAGAAGAAGAAGAAGAAGAAGAAGAAGAAGAAGAAGAAGAAGAAGAAGAAGAAGAAGAAGAAGAAGAAGAAGAAGAAGAAGAAGAAGAATTTGCTGAAACACAGAGTTAACATAAAATAATGACTATCTGGATCTAACAATTCTTGTGTACCTGATGTTTCTATTAATTGACTTTAATATTTTTCAAGTCAATGTGAGAAGAATACGAAGTGGTTGTATGTTTTGTTTAAGCAATAAATTAAGAAGTGAGATGTAATTTTTTTTTTTTTTAATTCCAAATATTCTATAGATTCCAGACCCTTTTGCATTTCTTTTCTCACCAAATAGTCGGGAAATGATATATTATATATATATTATATATATATATATATAATATATATATATATATATATATATATATATATATATATATATATATATATATATATTTATTTTTTTTTTTTTTTTTGCTGTATTTCATCTGTAATACGATTTGCTTTTACAAAACGCGAATATGGGGATACCAAAACCCATAATAGTTTAAAATGTGTGTCATTCTCCCTTTGATATCATGTTTAACGTTTTACCGATATGCCACTCTACTACTGTCTGATTTATTTTAACACTTGTGCCATACATTTCTGAAGGTTTAGTCAATATCGAACTTCAAAGTCATTATCTTGAACTGTCTACCATTTGTATAAACACGGTTTTAAGCATTTTATAACCCCAGTAAAAGGAAGATCCAATAGAGATTGAAACTGTCTATTTCTGAGGTCTGGAAGTGCATCATTCCTTTGAATCCCAGTGACGTAAAAATGAGGAAGTCAATGGGGACCACTTGATCACCTTTCTGTAAGAAATGTTGATTATGATTCCGTGAGTCCCTATTTCCTAGAACTTGATATCATTGACAAGGATCTAGCACTTCCTGATTTTAACTAATGCGATGTTAAAACAACATCAAGAGGGCGCAACGTCTGCGAGAGACGTTAACAAACACCTGACGAGAGCTCAACATTTGGATAGAAATTATTACTCTCTTGTGGAAATGTTACACTTATGACCTGAATTAAACGTTCTAAATTGGTAAGCAATAGAGTTGCAAAAGTCTTGTGAAAACAGTTATTCAACAAACACCTGTTTTCAATCAAATAGATTTTATGTCTTTTTTTGTCTCATTAAATGACTATGTACTCGTATATTTATGTCATCAATTTTTTTTTTTTTTTTTTTTTTTTTTTTTTTTTTTGCGCTTTCCGAAATATACGTCACACATCAAATAAAAATTATGCCTAAGACATTTAATCGAAATTTTACATCGTGTTTATAAATATCCGATATAGGAACTTTTGCTATTAAAACGGTGAGTTATAGTCTCGTCTTTTTAACTTAGATTTTAAAAAATCACCAACAATCTTGTAAAAGAGAATTAAACAAACTGCTCTTGAATTAAGTAGGTTCACTTTGACAAATTACCTTTTCTGATTTTAATGCAATCTTGAAAAAAAAAAAATACCTGGTTTTCCTGCTTTATCTTTTGCTGTAAAATTATAATTTAATCTTCAATTCTAGTATCGTTTTTATCCAGAAAAAGTTTTATGATTAATTATTGTAATCAAAACGTCAAAACAATACCTGTAAAAATTGTTAACATTACATTTCATAAAGCAATGAAAACAGAATAGTTACTCCTGATGATATCACAATGCCGACATTTACATTGATGAGATTCTAACAAGAAAGTATAAAAGCTTCTTAAACAGAACAAAATGCCAAACAAGGAATGTTTTATGATCAAAACCCTTCTTCGGCAATAACAAAAACAATAGCAGAGTGGTTTTTGGTACAAAACGTAGATGCACGAGTTATAATATTATTGTATAGTGACAGAACTGGTGAAATTCTGATGTTTGAGACTATAAAATAAGGTTGAATGCTCAATAACGTGATGTTGATATTATGATACAAAAAAGAAACAAGAATTGTGTTTCAGTTGAGAGAGCATAACGACTCATCGATAGCCCTTTTCTGTTCCCATTGCTATTTAAGTATTGAATTGTTTTTTGCTTTATAACTTATGTGGATACTGACTTGTATTCCTACATTTGTCAAAACAAAAAGACAAAAACGAATATCACAGCTTATAAACACAAATACATAACTTTAAAAACCAGATAAACTGAAGATAGATATTTGGCACATTTAAGTAATGTATTTATTTGTTGATGGAAGAAGGGTTTTGAGCATGTTTGGTATTTTGTCCTTTTTTGAAGCTGTTATGTTAATTTTGGTTTTATTACTTATTACAGTCCACAGCTTCTAGCAGCTTACTAACACCCTAACAATGTCGTACATACTTCTCATCGTTGGCTTTCATATTAAGATTTTACTCACTCATCACATCAATGTTAATTACCAAGTGCATTTGAAGAAACGTTGCATTTGTCTAAGCCTCTAAATTAATAGTTTTTAGTTCGATGAGAGTCGTTTCAGAGGCAGCTTGGCTCAGCGGTGCGGTCTTTGCTTCGTACCCGAAAAGTACCGAGTTCGATCACCCGTCGCTGCGCTGTATGGCCTTAATCAAGTCACCTCGCCCTAGATCAATTTGCGCGCTGCACTGCGGCTGACGCTTGGGTTATTCCAGTCTTCCCTAGGAATGGACCCTAGAGACAAATTTCCCCTGTGTGATGAAAAATGAAATGTTATTTATTTTTTTATATTTATTTTTTTTTAATCGATCGATATTTATTGAAGACGACTTTTCGGGTCAAATGCTTAAATCCGTGCCTTTCCAGAGTATGGTTAATCACATTGGTGATATTAACATTACGTGTGTGGTCATATTTAAGGGGGGGGGGGGTGCACTTGCAGTACTATTAAATGTTGGGCCGTGACGGGTCTTTGTTTACAACGAAACATTTCATGGTGCAATGCTTATGACAGTTATTGAAGCTTGTTTGTTCGCAACATCTGTTGAACTTTACCAATTTCTACAGTCTAAACCATGATGAATAATATTATGCCTCATATTGCTTCATTCATTCATCTATTGGGTTGGCATTCAATATTCTATTTCACCCATCACGTAGGCGTTCTATTTGTATTATTACTTACACAGGCCAGTCACTCCCATGGGGAGCTTATGCCACTAACAAATCCTCCCCATCTTGTTGAGTTAAGTGCTTTTTTTGCTGACCCTCTGGGTCCAGAGTGATGGGATATATTATTTTCTAGCCTTAAATGTGGGTTGTCAACAAAGATCATTCTATCCTCGTTCGTATAGTAATCCTAAAAATCTGCCTATGCATACTGCTACTAAAATGCCATCGTTTTATTCATTATTTAACCTCTTTATTATTAGTTCCCCGAATGTTTGGTTGCATGAAGACTTCCTATGGGATTGGAACCGGAAAAGTAGAAGGCGTGACATCACGACTTTTCTGCCCTATCCTACCACGATTTCCCTTCAGCAGTTATTTCTCGGATTTTCTCCTACCGGATCCCATGTTAAAGCCTGCCTTGTAAAACTAGTGTGTAACTAATTTTCTCATACTACACCTTAACCATCTTCATTTCAAGTTCCTCCTGGTGATTTTCATTTTCACTGCTTTTTTATAATGCCTGATATATCCAGATGTCTTTAAGTTTTGTTTTTGGGTTGTTGTTTTTTTGTTTGTTTTTTTTTTTTTGTTTGTTTGTTTTTTTTTTGGGGGGGGGTGGTTTTGTTTCTGGTTTAGGTTTTATGGAGAGGGGTTAGGTTTTGTTGTTTTGTTGGGTTTATTTGTTTGTTTTTGTTTGGGGGGTTGTTTGTTTGTTTGTTTTTTACTTTCGTTGTTGATATTGTTGTTGTTGTTGTTGTTGTTGTTGTTGTTGTTGTTGTTGTTGCGTTTGTTTTAAATCTTTTTTCCTTAAGCTGCCATTTTATGGGTAGAATTTATTTTAAACAGCTCATTATAGTATAAGCTCCAATGTCTTCGTACTCGTCCTCTCTTGTTCAATAATATTGTGTTGTGTGACGCAAGCGAAGGTTCACAGCGTAAATCGTATGCCCTTGTGAATAATATAGGAATTAAAATTGTCCCAACTATCGGGAAATTATGTGGTGTAATGGTAGGACGTCTGACCGGTAACCTGGAGATCTGAGGTTCGATCCCTAGTCGAGGCAGCCTCATTATTTGGCACATGTTTTTTTTTCCTTGTATTTTTCTTTCTTGCTTTGTCTGGCACCGTTCATACACACTTGTTCAGATCTTTAAACTGTAGAGAACTATCTACACTTTTCGGATTTATGTTCTGTGTCAAGACGTTGAGATTCCGTGTGGGTCTGAGATGTCACATGGTTTGTCTTCCGTTCCCCCGCTCTCTTTTGTACTCTTCCATATATATCTGTGTCTTGATGTCTTGGGGTGGGGGAATACATTTGATTTTACCGAAGCCTTATGTCTTTTGCTGGGAGGGAAACACTCAGAAGGGTTTTTCTTTTCTATAGAGATTTTTTTAACTTTAAGATCACCTCTCTTAAGTATATCGGTGTTGGTTATGTAAACTACTGTTACATTATGTTACATTATATTATAACAATTTGAGTATATTGCTCTTGGCCAGGATTCGGTCCTTGCATCTTAAAAAGACTCTTTAAGTGATCTATAACTAGACTTGAAGTTGATTGCCCTTAGAATACAATTCTGGTTCCTATTTAAACTAGTCCCCTTTATCTTGCTTTTTTCTTTCCTGCTTGTGGTGCAGATCTCAAATCTGTTGACAATCTTATCATCTCACCTGTACTGGCGCCGAACTGGCCTTAGCGTCTCGCACAAACAAACAAACAAACAAAAAAAGAAAAGAAAAGAAAAATGTTTCAAGTGCATTATTTTTTATGCATGCGTGCAGCAAAACGGACTTAACATTGGTATTAGAATGTTAATTGTTGTTTTTGACCAAGAGGGTCTGAATTCCTGAAGTCTTGAACATGACTCTTGGGATTTTTTAATGCTCTCTCTCTCCCTCTCTCTCTCTCTATATATATATATATATATATATATATATATATATATATATTATATATATATATATATATATATATATATCAAGGACAACTATACTGAAAGGACAATCATGGCGAATTTTCAGACAACGCTAGTGGGGGCCAACTAAAAAATATTGAAAATTCACACCAAAATTTCGCTAAGGGTATAATAGGGCAAAATCTGCCCTTTTAAAGAATAAATGTGAGTTCTGGGTCAAAAAAATATTGAATGATTATTATTATAAGTAGTGAATAAGAGTAGCCAAGAAACAGAAAGGATGAGTAGTTAGATATTCTAAAAACTGACCATATAGTGATTGAATCAGGATGATTTCTTTACAAGGTTGATTAATTAGTATACATCATATGTAAGATGATGATGAGGATGAGCAAGTAAATGAAATGGAAAGGAGCTGTGCAATGTCAACAAAGGGAGGTAATCTGTGGAGGATGATCCCAAGAAAAATATGAATACCAAAATATCTACTAAGGGATGCACTACCTAGTAATAAAGAGACATAGTTTCTTTTAAATAATTTATAAAAGTGCACTGAACAATACTCACAATATTTATTCCAGTAAACATATCACAATTGCAGTTTTAGTCTCTCGAAATTTTTTTCTTTTTTAACACTATATTACTATATTTCATCCCTATAAGGGAAATTTGTCTAAACAATGTTGATATATACCATCACTGGTGGGTCAGCCGTAATGCAGCGCCCCACAAGCTAGAGGCAAGGTGACTCACTCATAGTCACACAGTGCAGTGGACGGAATCGATCCCTGTACACTCATTTGCTAAGCGAAGACTGAACATCTGCGCAACACTACTCCTTGAACCAAAAAACAAAATTCTTCCAAAACAATTTTAAAATAATAAATTGCTGACCTGTCAGGAACAGTGATAAATGATCTGAATGATGAAGATGAAACATGGGAGGAATAGAAGAGGAGCTGTACAATGTAGGGGGCAATCTGTGGAGGATGATCCCACAAGAAAATATTAATTACTGTTAACACTAGAGGCCATGAGATCAGTATTAGATAATCATTTTCAATAACAAACAAATCGTTTTTTGATATGATTCTTATTTTTAGAGACAAAAACAGTCATTAAAGTGATTGATAAGTTCAACATTATTCATAAAAGAGGACCTGGGAAAGGTACGTGCATTATATCAAAAGTCTCAGCAAGAGTTATTAACAATCGTGCTTGCTACAATATGACAGAATAACTAATGGCCACACTTTCAAGACATACTTAATCAATCATCTTACTTTCCTAATCTGCCAATCGGGCTTTCTTGATGGAAGTTTGGTAGAGAATGGAATTTTTGTCATGGTCTTTGTCCAACTTGTGGAGGCCATGAAGCAAAACGTTTGCCAACCGTCGCAAAAGGGATTTTGAATTGAGTTCAAAATCGTAAAAAGAATTTATGACTGACAAAACTCGTATTAACTTTTGACGACAACAAGCTCGCTCCTTATGTTTTTTCATGAAGCAAAGTCCCACTTTCACAAATTCATATGTTGAGAGATGGGGCACTTTCAGTCCTCCTCGAGAAACTTCTTCAATAAAATCCTTAGCCTCTGTTGACAGGAGGGGTTCTTCATCATCATCAAATTGCAGCTCAGCAACACATTTCGCTTCCAACCATCCAGCAACGTATGCTATTGAGCTCTCTTCCTCACACGTCAAGGAGATGTCACTCATGCACTGTTCAATCCATGACGCATCATCGTATGTCAATTCTGCATAGCAAGAGTGAAATTTCCGGGAGGTGCTTTGATCCATCTCGACAAATTCCAAGAAAGAGGCAGCAAATTTTGTCAATCGCTTTTTGTATGATGTAAAGACGTCGCTTGCATTCATAAATGCATTTGCACCTGTGGACTGTCGATACACAGAAAATTCTCCTTCTATCCTATCGCTTTGAATCTCTCGGAGCAGGACATAGTCATATCCTACACCAAAAAGATACCGACAAACAGCAATCATTTCCTGGGTAGTTTGAAGGAGAGCCTTCTGTGTGTCATGAGTCAAGCATTTCTGTCGACAAGCTCCTTGTCCAGAGGTGCCACTTTGGAAACGTTTAAGAAACACTTGCAGGTTAGTTGAACTTTGTTGCTGCACCTGACTACACGGATCTCTTGTCCTCAAGTCTTGTCCTTTCCTGCACACATTCATGGCTTTCCACCACTCCAATACCATTTCAATAAAGTCAGCGGTTTCAGCAGCATCTTTCAAACGCAGTGCAGCAACAACTTTGTCATTGAATACTTGAAGTACAAGCTTAACATTCTGTAGCTGGAGGCGGCTTGGTCGTACTGATGAGTTGGTAAGGGGTGTCATCTTTAATATATTGGATCTCTCCGAGTCATACAAATTTTAACATCATCAAAACATCCAACCTTCTTCCCATCAACCGACAACAGCTGCTGCTTCTCGGTGATCCAATTATTTCTTATACATTTATAATATGAACAGTGTCGAAGAGTAAAAACCAAACTCTGTCTTCTGCCAAGGGATGTCTAGCTTGATAATCTGTAATTCTTGAAAACAATTTACAGTACTGTTGGTTGATTTTGTGATTATCAGTTATGGATCCAATGACAGTGCACCCGGCCCTTTCCACAGCAGCTGCAGCTGTTTTCACAATATCAAATTGGTATTTTGCAGTCAACTTATGAACAGGATTCACGGACACCATGATGCTTGGACCTCCATGAAGACATCTGAGCATTACACACAGCATTGATGTTGCTTTCTCATTTGGATTATTCAAAGCCATACCACTCAAAACGCCAGCAGAAAAAGAAAGAGATGGACGGATTTTTACTTCATCCACAAGCAAAAATGATACTTTTTGTTTGTCATCTAATTTCTTACAAGTTCGTCGAAGAACATGATCCACATCAGTGGCAGAAACTATTGCTTGCAGTTGGCAACACAAGAACTTCTCTTAATTGCTCGTAGCTACATTTGGGAAATATTTCAACAGCGAAGCAGTAATCATTTGTTAAATATCCGTCTTAAAAGCTGTAGCTGCCTTGTAATAAAAGTAAGCTTTTTTGACTTGTTCACATCCATTGATTCAGTAGACTGTTGAAGGACCATAATTGCCTTGTCGAGCAGGCCATCTAAAGGAGGGTCATAATTGAGGGCGCAATTAATAGCTTCCATGAATTGGGTATAGGAAGAAAGGCCATTGTTAGGGTTTAATATCTTTCCAAATGAAACATTTAGTCCATTTTTAAAAGCTGACATAGTAAGAGGGGAACACATTGTGGATTTATTATGTACAATAACAGACAAATAGCTCTCACTGTAGTTCTCCGTCATGAAAACAAATACATGTTTATCTTTACATTTCGATGTAAGTAATTTGTAATTGCTGGAGCCGTACTTTTTAAAGAGGTGTTTCTCTGGCTCAAAGTCTTCAAAAGAACTAATTTTGTCGAGTTTGAAGAAGTACTCCAGTTGTCTGTCTTCTGCTGGAGGAGGGCGCGGAGGTGGCTTTTCTGTAGGAAGGACTGATTGAGGGACATTGAAGATGCTTGGAGGGACTTTTGGACGATCGGTTCCACCAGGTAGAATTTTCATTGGAACACCTGCAGGCCAATGTCTTTCACAAATTACAAATTCTGTCGGATGTGGTTGAAAATTATCACGCGGAGGGAGTTTGTTTAACCATATTTGCTGTTCTTGTTCCTCTTTAGGCAATCTGAACACACGACATTTGTTGGCTTCAT
>NC_088362.1:51482638-51500138 GCF_034508935.2 Berghia stephanieae
TATATATATATATATATAGTGGGATGACACTCGCTTTCGGATCGGAAGGTCCTGGGTACGAGTCCCGAGCGGCGCATAGTTGAGTTCTTGGAAAATGGGATAGTAAAAAATTCTAGAATTAAAATTAAAGCACCCAACAAAAAGTAAGACAAAGAGGAATTGGTTCAAATAGGGAACCGATGTAGATTCCAAGAGAATACTATCAATGTAATTAGTTTGAGATCACATTAAAGTCTCATCTAGACATCCGCATAGGATCCCAACAAGAGGATCACATTAGAATGTTTACAAGATATGTTCAAAACAAAAATATAACGATCAGTACATAACAGAGAGATGATGTACAAGGAAAAAAATATCACCTCCCAAAACTAACACTATACAGTAGTCATCGCTTTTCTGCGCGCTGGTTTTCTACGCTCATCGTATAACTGTAGGTTATTCCTGAGTGATGGATTCTTTTTCTAAGTCTCCATAACTGCACGCAAGGTTCGGATAACTGCACACTCTGCTTCTATTACTTTTCCCATCCGATATTTTTACCAGTGTAAATCAATGGCAATGGAAACGCACTTTCATACATCATAATTTATTGGGGACATGCGATAGTGCCATAACGTTGTTACGAAGGCTAATAGGGTTCAATAGTCGTAACGTCACTTCCCTCGTAATGACGCATTAGTGACTTATTTTTTGTTTGTTGCTTTAGGTCTCTTCCAACACAATTGAGGTTATATGAGAGAGCGCTGAAACAAAAAAACAAGCAATCTAACAAAAATAGTACAAATGTAAATCAAAATCATAACCTAAAGATATCATAAGCTAAATTATAAATAACCAAGAGCAAACAGGCAGAAGATTTACAGAAAAAAAATATCCCCTGTCAAAAATACAATCACAAACCAAAGAAGCAGGATATGCTAGTAAAGAGAAGAAGAAACAACATCACTATCGGATCGTACACCCATGCGAACATCATAGGTATATGATTCAAGGGTGATGCTCCCATCCAACCACCCGCGATTAGTGACTTAGTAACTGGTTCTAAACTATCGGACAATGGTGGACGCCCTTATGAAATACCTCTCCGACGAGCACAAAAGTGTATCCAGAGGAGAAAAACGTTATAAATCTGATCATGTTTTGACTTTTATACATTCTGATCACATGACATGTGAGAAAGTTCTAGCCAGCATGAAGAATAAAAAGTACCGATTTTCTTGGTTTAGAACCAAGCTGCTGGTTGCTGGGTGAAGTGACATCAGACTGTTGAATCCTATTTAGTGTTACTACACGATGAATCGTCGTCGTTCACTGGCCATGCAAGTTGTCAAAATCTTAAGGTTATTAAGAGTTTGCACACGGCGAATCTTGGTCTTTCGCCCGGCCGTGCGAGGTGTCATAATCCGTTAGTGAAGTGAGAGTTTACACCATTCAGCCATCGTCTCTCCTAAAATCGATAAGTCTTTATCGCTGCACGCTCTTGGTCGACAATCTTCTACTTTTCCCATCAACTTTTTGTTATGACCAGTATAAATCGATGATAATGGAAACACACTTTAACACATCATAAATTATCGGAGACGATATCACGGTGAATCTTCGTCGTTTGCCAGGCGATCTAAATAAATTAAATTGCTTGATATATAGTATAGAAATTATTATTATTATTAATTCTGACAAGCCTTGGCAGTCCCATTTGATAGAGCGAGTTTGAACAATGTAGACATATATCAGAGGAGATAATCCATGATTTATCGACATGCTTAAAGTCAGCAAGGATTGTCTCCCTTCACATATCGGATTACTGCACGCTTTTTTGGCTCTCCCGAGCACCGTGTAGAAAAGAGATGATTACTGTACATTTGGCTGTTTCCCTCTCAGCCAATGACTCCGGCATGGCCCAAGACAAATTCAAGTGTTCCTATTCCAGCGCAAAGAGATAAAGCAACTCAGGAAACAGATACAGGGGGATTGAAAGACATCGCAAACGATTAATAAAATTAATACAGAATGACTATATTGAATGAGTATGATTTTTATTCACATATAATTTGAGTACAGTGGCCAGGAGCTTTCCATAGGAATAAAATCCCATCCACTCATACACAATAAACAAGCTGTTTAATGATAGCAAAATTGCACTACACCATAAATAATATTTGATTTAAATTGATGATAAACACGACGGAAACAAGAACACATTCCATTCATTTTTCTCAAATTCGCTTTCGTTCAATCAAATCAAATACATACCACATATTTATTTATTTATAAAGGAGATTTACAAATAAATTATACAGTAGACTTAAATGTAATGGCGCAAATGTTACAGAAAAAATCATTAAATTTTGATATGAAACTTGATCTCAGAGGAATAACATAATACATACTGAGCTTTTGAAGGCAACATATACACAGCACGGAGTTTAGTCTACATCTTATGAATTGTGCTTTCAACACACTCATTTTGAATGAGGGACTTAGTTGAGTATTTTTGTCTATTCATGTCCCAAGCAGAGCTGTCAATCCCTTTAAAGAAAAAGTATAATGTTGCTTGCCAAAAAAGATGATTTGGAAAGAGTGAAAAATAAGCTGCCCAGGAAAGGTCAACTTTCCCTCACCCTTGGGGAATTCCAACCACTCCCTACTGAGACTGAGATTGTATTCTTGTAGGAAAAAGCAAACAATTTCAAGAAAAGGCAGAAAATCGTACAGTGGTGAAAGAAAAGCATATCCATATTCTTCTTGGCTCAAATTTGGCTATATAATATTGGATAATATAATATTTACCAATTGGAATTTCCAGATGATCCCCATTCAAGATTACAGATTCAGTAACTGTAATGATAAGGATGTGAACTTAAATACATTAACAACCAAATAACACTGCATTTATTATTTTTTTAAATACTTTTTTCTTTTTAAAATAGTAGTCCCTTCAGAGCCATTAGGTCCATGGAGCCGGGGTTTATCCCAGTTTCTGTGGTATGAAACGGACAATAGCAATTGCTTGCTACCCTTTGGATAGGATGCTTGTGGACAAAAGCTGTGAATTGTAATGATAATGAACACATGGACACTTCAATGAATGATGAACAATGAATTATTTTACTTTTCCTATGAAATGTAAGAGACTTTCATGGAATAAGTTCAAAATGGAATAGGACTGGCTTAAGTACTAATAAAAAATGAACTTATTCCAAGATAAATACAGATATGAATGACAGAATCAGAAACGAGTTCGCATCAGAAATGGAGTCAAAATTAGCATTCACTTAAAATGGGAATGTCTTCGAGTAATCTTTGAATCACGTACCTAAGGATGGGAAAGTTAATGATTTCAATTAGGTTGTGATATGCGTACTATTTTTCAAGACATCAAGAAATTTAAAGACTTTTTGCTGTCACCTACAAAAAAGTAGTGTTGAAGCCATCAAAACAAATGAAAATAGATTGGAAAAGGAAATTAACTAAAACCTGATATTTACTTATTTTTGATAATTTAAAAAACACTGAATCTTACATCAACATGGTGGCTAACTTTTTAAAGAGCTAAAACGAAACACCTTAACATGCACTACTGCCATGACTCAAAATAGCAGTAAGTTTGGACTATTATAAAATATAAACCAGATTTAGAGCCATAATTTCTATTAGTATTAGTATGTTCCTTAGTTTAATATGCTTGTCAAAAAAAAAAAATCATAATCCTGGGACATTCCAGGGTAATTTCCTTACAAATAAACAGTCCAATTTTTTTAAAATCTTATTTTTCTCTTTCTCCAGATTGTCAAATTGGGACAGTCCTGATTTATCAGGACAGATGGCCTCTGTGCATCAAATGTAAAATAATAGATTTCACTATAAATCAAATTTACAATAGCTCTAATATGCAAATTCAACAATCAGATTTCATATACAACATAGATCTTTCCTCCTCAAATACGTCCTCTTATTTTTTACAAACTTATTTCATTAAGTAGGCATGGAAAAGGTATCCAGTGCAACAGGCAACATTTGATTTTTAAAATTTGCCTCATCTTGCAAACACATATCACAATATCACTCGCATTTAAAGCTCTGTACACACTTTTATACTCTTAGGGGACATGAAACAAAATGTATCTCGCCAAGTGTATGTACACTGTCTTCCATAGATATATTTTCCAATATTTTATTACACACCGTTGAGCAATTCAGAAGAAAAATATTTATTGAACTTTTGCACGAACACAATGACCACCACTATCTGAACACATCGGCCGACCACCATCAAAGTGTTGAACTCTGGTATTATGTACTTACTTTTCTCAGTTCAACAGGTGATTTTTTAAAATACTGAATTCCATAAATATACAGAAAATTGGCAACCTTGTACTCTTAACACTCTCATCATTCATAAACAATCATTTATATTATTTGTTATTGTGAGATGGTTAAAAACAGGCTTGACGACACAGAGAACGACAAAATGAAAACACAACTTGCGCTTATAAATACTTTGTATTCTTTGAGATGATTACAATCATATAAAGTGCTCAATAAATGTCTTAAATGTATCATAATTTTGAAACAAAATTAGCACCTTTTGGTCCTGAGAACTGGACATAACCATCTATTTTTTTTTTCTTTAAAAGCAATACGCTGCTTGTTTTTCATACTGTTATTTTAGTCTATTATCTCCACTTAAACATTCTACAAATCCTAAACTCTCACATTTTTGTTGGCTCTTATGCAATGCTAATATCTACAACCTCCCATTTAACCATAATGACAATATAATGATATGCTGATTCCATGATCTTCAAACAATGGATGAAGAAAGAAAGAGAATGTAATGCATTTCTAATTCTATATCCACCTGCTTATTTATTACTAATAAGCTAATTTATAAATAAATTCATATCTAATCTAATTGTCTGTAATATCAACTTTTATAAATTGAAGACTTGGCTGTTAACAAAAGTAAAATAAAGATTTTAAAATTCTGAAATTATCAATTTTTAATAATCAGTCAAAACTGTTTCCTAAAAGTTAAGTTTCAGAAAATAATTTTCCTGCAAGAAATAGATCACTTGCTTTCATCTGAACTCATTTTCTTTTTCAAATTTACAACAATGTCAATCACTTAAATGAGGTTTGAGGGTAATTATATTTTCTTTATGAAAAAGTTGCAGCTGTAATATAATCACTGAATTCAGTGATAAAATTTTCGTAAGCAAGTGACAATATGCTGATAATAAGCATTACCTTTTGTACACGGTATGAATTCAGTGCATTCAAACAAAGTAAATAAACCATGATAAAGAATGTACTACAGTAAAAAGCATTCATTATTTAAAACAGCAACTACTGAGGGTATCCTGCTGAGGGTCTTGGGTATCCAGAGCTGTAGGTTGGGGCCCCTCTTGAGTAAGGGTTACCAGGGGACTGGCCGGGCTGAGGTTGGCCTGGCGGAGTTGGGCCATATCCCGGGGCTTTGGACTATGAATAAATTTGAGGGATGAAAGAAATGGGAACATTGGTAAGATTTTAAAATTATAAATGGAATAATTAAAAAAAAGAAATTTTAATCAAATTATACACCATAACTCCCCCTCCCCCCTCCTCGCTCTCTCTCTCTAGAAGAAGAAGAAGAAGAAGAAGAAGAAGAAGAAGAAGAAGAAGAAGAAGAAGAAGAAGAAGAAAGAGAGAATGAGTGACAGTGAGAAATAGTGGGTGTGTGTGTGTGTGTGTGAGAGAGAAAGAGAGAGAGAGAGAGAGAGAGAGAGAGAGAGAGAGAGAGAGAGAGAGAGAGAGAGAGAGAGAAATGGAGTAGGAGAGTGAGGGAGAGAGACACAGAGAGAGGGTAAGACAGGTAGACAGACAGACAAACGGAGATAAAGGAACAGATAAAATAAAAACACTTGGGCCCTGAATGACACTCAAATCAAAACTAAAATCGTGGCAAATCAAAGTTACCTATCGTCTTACCTGAGGCATTTGTGGCATGCCAGGAGCTTGCCCATAAGGATTAGGCTGTTGTTGTTGTTGTTGTCCATACATCTGATTAGGACCTGGCGGGCCCGCAGCACCTGGGTAGCTTGGATTGTTGTATTGATTGTACATCCCTGTCAATTACATTTTTAATAAGACTGTACTATTATTGTCCTCCATCAAGATTAATTGATATATATCATCAAGAGTAGTTGATATACATATAGTGAAGCACTCAGTGGACATACAATTTACTCAATATATCGTATTATACATAGAACATCACACTCATATCTTTGCTGAAATTAGGTCATGTTTGTGTTTGTTTTTAAGGGTTTCACAGCCCTTGCAACACATTTAGGTCATCAGCACCAGTAAAAAAGAAGAAAATGAGAAAATTCAAAGAATTACAAATTAAAGTACACAAGAAAAAGTAAGACAAAGGGGAATTGGTTCAAATAGGGAACAGATGAATATTCCAAGAGAGTGCTATTAGTACTTAGTTTAAGATCACCTAAAAGTCTCATCCAAACACCAGCACATGGTCTCACTAAGCCGAAGAAACTCAAATATTTACAAGATATGTTCAAAACAAAAAGTATATAAATCAGTACATAACAGATAAAAATATCACCTCTCAAAACTAACACTAAACATTAAAAATTTTTTTTTAAATTGAGCTTTTATATAGCGCAATATCCACTAAAAGTGCTCAAAGCGCTTTACAAGGGGTCCCTGGCCAACAGCAACATGCAAGACGGGACATGACGCCTGTTATGCGATATTACAATTTTTTCGGACCGAGACAACGCTGTCAACGTACTCATTTTACACCTGAGTATGGTGAGAGAATGTGAGTAAAGAGCCTTTTCCAAGGACTCAACTATGCGCTGAGCGAGGCTCGAACCCAGGACATTCCGATCCGAAAGCGAGTGTCATACCACAAGACCACATAGCCGTACATTTGACTGTTTCCCTCTCAGGTAAGGACTCCGGCGAGGGCCAGCTCACCATGTGAGGAAAATAGGTAACAATGGCAAAACATACATTGATCTTAAGAATAAAAAACAGAAAAGAAAATCCATTTCAAAAAAGGTAGGAATGGGGAAAAGAGGAAAGGTGGAGTTCAAATGGTAAAATAATATAAGTTTTAAAATATATAGAAATGGGAAGGTCTCATAAAAAATTTAAACTTGAAGGAAAATGTTAAGATTACAAATAATGAAACTGAAAATTTATTTTGATTAAAATTAAAACATAAATATTTCAAACCTGAATCATATCCTGGTTGCTGCTGCTGTGGTGGTACTTGCTGTTGTTGTGAAACTGGTGGCATTTGCTGTTGAGTTGGTGGTACAGCTTGAGGTTGTTGTTGTTGTGGCTGCTGGGCTGGCTGTCCTGGAACCTGTTGGACACCAGGATAGCCGGGCTGACCTGCGTACATCTGGGGCATCTGTCCAGGATGAGTCATAGGATAACTTGGCTGATTTGGTTGGTATGCTGAGGGTTGTTGCTGCTGATGGGGAAGTTGTTGCTGCGGCTGCTGCTGCTGTTGAGGATGTTGCTGCGGCTGCTGCTGCTGCATATGTTGCTGTTGGTCAGCACCAGGCTGCTGGGGTTTTCAGAAAAATTGAAAATTAATGAAGTGGAGAAATTGTTATCAAGAAATTTATTTAGCCCCCTCAAATTCAATATACTTAAATAATATATATATATATATATATATATATAGAGAGAGAGAGAGAGAGAGAGAGAGAGAGAGAGAGAGAGAGAGAGAGAGAGAGAGACAGAGAAGGAGAGAGAGAGGAAGAGAGTGACAGTGAGAAAGAGAGAGAGACACACACACACACACCCAGAGAGAGAGACAGAGAGATTATGACTTTCAACCTGTTCAACACCTTATTCATGTGAACATGACAAAGAATTTAAATTATAGAGAATAAAATGTAACGGCAATATTCATTTAAGACGAATTTAGACTAATAGAATTTGATGAAGAAAATTCCAAGGGATTAAAAAAATAAACAAAAAAAAACACAAACTATAATGTGGCTGAAAAAAAAAGGGGCTGCTTTTCTTTCTAAATTTTTCAGCTGTTCATGAAAAAAGAAAATGACATAAACAATTAATTTAATTTTTCTTAATTCGATTTTTAATGTAGTGCATCTCGGTTCAATAATTAAAAAAAAAAAAAAGTTTTCCTCTGTAGCACTTACAAAAAATCCTGAATCAAACACCCTTAACAATGAGTACCTTACATGATTACATAACTCATTTATTGAGTAGATTTAGCTGAATTTCATATGATTTTGTTATCCATTTGAATGTTAATATTTTTATATAACTTTTACACGTAACCATAAAAAAAAATTTTCTGCAAGGTTTTCAGATATGTTACAAAAACAATACAAATTTGCCATGGCTCTCTCTCTTTATCAGATCAACAACACAGAGACTTTGGAAGTATTATTGTAGTGTCAATCAACAAAATCCCCTTTAAGGCCATAAGGTTCATGGAGCGAGAGGAAGAAATAAAAATAGGTATTAAACCTCTCCTATACCTGCTGTGCTTTGACTTGATTGCTGGTGGAGGATCCAACACTTGAAATACTATCTGGAGTTGCAGCTCTATCGAAGGCATGTGAAACTGACTGTGAAGCTGAGGAGCATAATTTTCGAGGTGCATTAATTAATCATAAATGAAATGTAATTTTTTTTGTGTGGGTGTTTGTAATAGTCTGATAGCTAGATGTGTGAGGAATGTTATTGGGTATTGAAAAGACAGACAAGATGACAATTGCAGTTTCTTGTTTGTTTTGACAGTGTAAACATTGTATTGTAGTGGGGGATTAAGCTTTCTACGCTATTCAAGAGTCTGGCACAGAAGTTTATTTTAAAGCATGTGGGATACATCCTGGCTGTTTTGACCTGCAGGTTGTGACAAACACGGCATTCTTTCCCTGTACACTTTCATGACCTTGAATATATTTTGCAAGAACGGGACCCAATGCCGCATTGACACACTCTAGATTGGTTCTTGATTCGGCTGAAGTGCATGTGAATGCAAAATTGAACACAACTCAAGAATTCTAGAAAATTCATGATTTTAATTTTTTCTTTTCTTTTTGTTCAACATTTAATTTTGCTTGCTTATCTTGTCAGCAAGTATTGGAACTGAAAGTTGTTAGGTTAGCAAAAATTATAGACAAATTTGTTTTTGAGAATAATCTGCATGGAAAAAAGATGCAAATATATCCAATTTGTGATTTTATTTAACATTCAGACAATTGTCACTTGTGTTGTAATAAGAACAAGAACAAATGACAGAATATGGCAATTAAATAGTTGGAATCTGAGACTGACATTCATCACACATTCTAACTGTGCAAGCTTCACGTTACACTTGTGTTTGTGATAACGATAAATATGAAATTCCGCTTGATGCTTTCACAATTATAGAAAATGACCAAGAGTTTTCTCCTGCACACACAGAAAAAGAAAAAAAGAAAGATTTAAAAATGTAAATAAGAAATGGTCTGTTTTACCATTGCTATCACTTCCTCCAAATGACGCCATGACTTTGTTCTGTGTGGAATCATTGGAAAGTTGGGATTTGAGGGGGTCAAATTCCTTTCCACCTACTGAATTAATTGCCTTGACCCCATTTGATAAAGGTAAAGGACTCTCCCTTGCAACATCTCCTTGAGAGAGAAAAGAAGAATGAAAACAAAAGGTAATTAAAAACTTACTTCAAGACAAAGATGCTTAAGTGAGTTAGAAATTTAGCAGTTTTTCATAGAATATGAGGCTTATGACATGATAAGATTTGTCGTTCACATTTCAGTCAGAGGATTATTTTGAAAATATTTTTATGCAATTTTCCCACGTTCTGTTTTATGCTGATATAACGGTACTATAAATTTCACATTTTGACAAAGTTGTTAAAAACTGTGCAGCACTGCAAATTCAACAAATGTGGATTCACGAAACATAAGGGTTAAACATCAACATTTAAATGTAATATTTGTCGCATCCAGACATTTTTAAAAATGTGAAATTGTGAGCCTCTCAAAACATCCTGGAAGCATTTGATCAGCACTTCCCTAATGCGTTTAAAATTCAAGATGATGGCCTTTAAGAAATGGTAATCTGTATAGGTGAAAACTTGAGGCCAATCAATTTCCCTGAACACCTCTGTGGTAAGTTTCAAACACCCAATGCGCCTCTCATCCACCCCCTTACCACCAAAAGAAAAGACATTGTATTTAAAACATAATTTAGTAATAATACACATTATGGTCGATCCCAGGTGACAGAAAAAAAATATCATCACAGGTTAGGCAAAATAATTTTATACTGTTCTAAAACTTTGATGAAAATAAATAACACCATATCCAACTGCAATGCACAGTACAAAATGAACTAAATTTAACAAATAAAAATTGTGCTTTATCAGGTAAAAGAACTCTATTCAATTCCCATAACATACCTTTACTCGAAATTCCTTCAGCCAAGCTCAGTCCCTGTGTTGCTCCCACCAGTGGAGAAGGCTCTAATCTGTCCAATAAATCTATCACTCTGTCTCTTATTTCCTGTAGTTCTCTCCGTACACTTGCAGTGTCTGATTGCCCAAGCAATGATTTTGGCCCACCCACTAGAAAGAACATTTCAAAAAGATGATTATTGTTTACAGATGGCAATAACAAAGATGTTTTGGTGACCTTGATTGGTTATCTTGTGCAAATCAGCAGAGATTTTATAATCAAAGTAGGATGATACTTTCTTTACTGGTGTACATTTTATAAAGGAACCACCTTGACTTAATTTTCATTTGACTTCTGAAAAGGTCCATTTGCAGTGCAGGTTTCCCTTAGTAAAGATCTTGGCCTAGCCATAAAAGAACATTTCATAAAGACATTTACTGAGTACCTTACTGTAGTGAGAAATTTTAAAAGTAGAGATTTACTTTTTAATGCAGGTACCGTACATTTTATGCATTAAAGGAATTATTGATCATTTATCTAAGCTCCTTACCAAATAATGTGATCTTTAAAATTCTGCTACATTGAATGGCGAATGAGAGGTCCGAACTGTCAAATATTGTGATGAGATCACCATCTGCAAATAATAATAATAATAATGATAATAATAATGATGATAATAATAATAATAATAATAATAATAATAATAATAATAATAATAATAATAATAATAATAATAATAAAAATAATAATAATATCATCTTCAAAAAGCCAATTACAAATCTAACACACAATCTTTCAAACATTTTTTAATATAAACAGACAACCATGAAAAACAGTAGACTAAAGAGCACAAGACGGTTTGATCTTCAAAAAATAGCAAAAAAATTGATGATACTTTTTGACTCATACTACAAAATGTCATTAGCAGACTCTGGATAATCAGACTGTGACATGATGATAAACAGCATCAATCAGGGCATTGGACGGAGTAAACATGTTATTAATGTCATTGGCTGTTCTTTCTTTTTCTCTCATGCAAAAAGATTAAGAGCAACCTCATGCTGAATGAAAAAAAAAAAATGTAAAAAATTGTTTTCTTACTGTCTCTGATGAGTTCAATTTATTATTATTGATAACCTATGATAAGAGCAGACTATGCACAGATTTAAATTTCAAGTCAAAAATCAACATCATATTTAAATAATGTTCATCATCCTCCACAACACAAATCCAGATAGGTCAAACAGTAAAACAAATCCCTCAAGCAAAGGGATTAGTATCGATCCGCAGTGGAGCCAAGGTCTTCTACTGATCCCTCTATCCACCTGCAGCAATTGGGTAGATCTGGTAATAAATACTGTGATAGACTAGCGTCCTATCAATATGATAGCAAGCAATTGCTACTGTCTGTGTAAAGCTGTATAAGCTGGAATAAAATTCAGTTTATGGACTCTACTCTTACTCTTAGGAACAATTTTATTTTCATGTTACATAAGCTTACCTTCATCCTTGTACTTAATAGTGACTTCATCATTTGTGCTCAGTTTACCCCTGTAGACTCTTTGCATCATAAGAACAAGCTCATCATAAGTGATGTCCTCATTGTGTATGGGGATACGACGTATATCATCTCCTAAAGCCACTTTAATGATGAGCTTTCCGGTTAAATCTAGTTGGGGGCTACCTGAATTCTGCATGATAACACCTGTGATCCCATGAACAGTAGGCAAAACCAGAAAAGACAAAGTATTAGAATTTGCACAAAATTCGTGGTGCTTTATTTAAGTCTCTCTGAATAATTAATATACATATTATAATCCATGGTGTTGGCTTCAATTTGATTCAACATCTGAGGGGTAAGAATGTGAGTAGTTTAATTGAAATGTGTAGTTTTAACTATACATAGTAATTATTTTTTTACATAGCATTTTAGCCACACACGAGAGAGAAGATCATATTCTTACAATGCAAGAAAAAGCCACTATGATCAAATAAAGAGAATGAATGGTTTTGTGTGTGTTATGACAAAGAACTGATTAAACTTGGATAGATACATGATACACTCGGGAGCAAAATTAACTTGACACTTATTAATTTAAAACATAATTAGTGACAATTCAAAATCTATACAGATTTCAGCATGGGCACTATTTTCATCAGATTAGCATAATAATTGAACAAAATATTAATTACATATCACAAAAAGAGTCTTGGCAACAAAGACTATCTAGATCTTGATAGAAGTAAAATAGTTTTCTGTAAATTTCTTTATCATTATGCCACATCTGTTCCTTGAAATTGAGCTTGAGCTATCAGGCACATTGAAGCAGATGTGACTATTAAACATGCAGTGCACTGTTCAATATTTCTCAGCATACAGTTTATGATCCCATGAGAGTTGTACAAAAAGAAATTTAAAAAATACAAGCGCCTGCAACTTACTATCGTAGTATTCATTCATTTAATTGGTAACTGAAATCTAGGCAGAAATTGTGACTCTAACGGTCCAACATCCCGTTTTTAGAATGATTAAAAAAGATGGTCCCTTCAACTCTAAAAAGCAACAACCGATTTCCATAGTCCTCAACTGCGTCAGATTATTTTCGATGTGATATAATCTAAAAGAGAGGTCACTTTTTTCATCAATAAATGAAAATGAATCCAAAATTGAATTAAGTCCTAAATCTACTTTTAATTCTTTTGGGGCTGTGTAACGAAAATTCGTTATTCCCAGACACATATTTGAAATTCCGCTCTTTTAAAAAATTATCCACATTCCAGAATGGAATGTTTCCAAATGCACAGGAAAGTTAATAAATTATCTATAAAAACATAAAATTAACCAACATTAAATCAGTTGTTACTACATATATGCACAATATGCGTCGACTTCGAAGTGGGTGTCATGGCCGAATGGTTTAGTCGTCTGCCCTGGAAGGTTTACCAGAATCGACGTTGCGGGTTCAAATCCTGGTTCCGCCACTTTTTTTTTTTAATTCTGTCTCTCTTGGTTCCTTTCTAGTTTCTAGCAAATGTCATATTCGTTCCCACTCCCATCTCAAAAAGTGTCTAAATTAAATAAATAATTAGAAAGCAAACAAACAGAAATATTCAGAGAGCGACCAAATGGTCAGATAGAGGAGAAAAAAACAAAAACAATATTAATTTTTTTTTAATAAAAACAATTTTAAGAAATTCATGCTCAGAAATGGAACAAAAGGCCAAACAAAAAGGAGAAAAGAATACTCGCTCAAAAAAAAAAAAAAAAGAGGTGGGGGGAGGATAGATGGGACATTTATCCCTTGCAACGTTCTGTAGAAAGAAGACGGAATTTAAAAAAAAAAAAAAAAAGAAAGTGGCGAAACCAGGATTCGAACCCACAACGTCGATTCTGGTAAAACTTCCAGGGCAGACGACTTAACCATTCGGCCATGACACCCACTTCGAAGTCGACGCATATTGTATGTAGTAACAACTGATTTAATGTTGGTTAATTTTATGTTTTTATAGATATTTTATTAATTTTCCTTAAACTTATTTCTATGACTATGTGCATTTGAAAACATTCCACCATATTCTGGAATGTGGATAATTGTTTAAAAGAGCGGAGTTTCAAATATGTGTCTGGGGATAACTAATTTTCATTATCCCCAGACAGACTCAGCGATAATTAATTGAGTCAGGTCATTTTCATTTTATGCCTTTGTCTTGTATTTGTACAAAGTTGCTATTTTTGCTCTAGAGACCGCATCGTTTAGACAGATGAGGTTACCATTCTAATTCAATCGTTCAAGTATGCATGTTAACATTAATCATACGTCTAGTCATATCGTGTCCTTTAAGATCTAATAAAATGCTTCAAATTAAAATGCTCAGTGTGATACAATTTATCAAATCTATAATTTATAACAACAATAAGCAACATTAAATGAATTTGACTTTCTGATCTTAAGAAGTCACTTCATAAATGATAAATTGCATCCCAATTCACGCAATGGGAAGACGGTTTAAAAATTGAACATGATCACTCACTTTCGGCAGATGGCCTGATTTTTTAAAATAGAAAAATGATGAAATTTCCTCGGCAGTAAAAAAAATATTACAGTTAGAGTTTATTTCTCAGTTTTGCTATCAATAAGCATCGCAAGACAACTGCTGAGTACTTAGTAGACTCAATAATAGTTCAGGGTTGCCAGATTATTTTTCAACAAAATGCCAGGGGAAGACTCAAAAAATGCCAAAATACTCAAAAAAATGCCAAAGTCTGTTGACTCCCACCCCCACTAAGAAAACTACTCACTTTTGATAGACAATTTACTATCATATCCTGGTGGCTTGCGTGTTTTCTTTTCTTTTTTTTCTTTTTTTAAAAATTATACTAAATTTCCTGTTGGGGTAATTTTTTTTATTAAGAAAAGGTGTCATTTGAAGTATAATATACAAGAAAAGAAAATGCCAAATGAAAATGCCAAATGCCAAATGATTTTTCTAATGCCAAACGGTTTTCAAAAATGCCAGATTTTTGGAATCTGGCATTTAAAATGCCAAACTGGCAACCCTGAAGCGGAAGTGACACAGGGTTGCCAGATTATTTTTCAACAAAATGCCAGGGGAAGACTCAAAAAATGCCAAAACACTCAAAAAAATGCCAAAGTCTGTTGACTCCCACCCCCACGAAGAAAACTACTCACTTTTGATAGACAATTTACTATCATATCCTGGTGGATTGCGTGTTTTCTTTTCTTTTTTTTTTCTTTTTTTTTGAATTATACTAAATTTCCTGTTGGGGTAATTTTTTTTATTAAGAAAAGGTGTCATTTGAAGTATAATATACAAGAAAAGAAAATGCCAAATGAAAATGCCAAATGCCAAATGATTTTTCTAATGCCAAACGGTTTTCAAAAATGCCAGATTTTTGGAATCTGGCATTTAAAATGCCAAACTGGCAACCCTGTAATAGTTGACTCGTAAGCGGAAGTGACAGTATGTGTTTGATCAAGGTAGATTACTCGAATATTTATTTTTTTCAGGAGAATTCCAGTGTATTGAATTTATTGGTTGTTCCCCTTTATGAAAAAAAAGAAAGACCCAGAGCTAAATTTAACAATGATGTCAGTCTTATTTTGAGACTGTATTTTATGTATGTATTTTTAGAGCATGACGTTTGTGGCTTTTCATATCCATTTCAGAGGTGGTTATAAAAGGAAAGATTTGTTTTGGTGGTGCAATATTCGAAAAGGATCCAGCAAGAATGTAGACGTAAAATGTACTAATCATTTAGCTCTGCCATAAACTCATTCTATAATAAAGAAGAAAAAAAATGACAGCAATGATGGCGAACTCATCACGAATTAATAACCGCCATACGCACCAACGGCATCACCATCATCGACACCGTCATCGAAATGGGTCTCAGACTGTTCAAGCGCAACAGGGGGAAAGTTTTTTCTCCCCTAGGCGCTGGGTTCTCCAAGAGGAGGGAAAATACCTCAACAAACTCAAACCAGCACCAGCACCAGGCACCCCAAGAGACGTTCTCGCTGTATGTTGGTGAAAGCTTTACTGTGAAAATGCCCTTTTCAATGGATTTAAATCATCTAGTTAATAACACAACGACTGGCGGATTCGTGATGACGGATTTCTTTGGTCGACGAGACGTTCAGGCGATCACATTGTCTGCGGGGGGTACCAAAATGATGTCCTTGCCAAACGCTGGGGGAAGCTCTGTCATTTCAGAGGTGTTGTCCTTCGAAGTTCTGGGGAAATGCTTTGGAGCCAAATTAACAAAGGTATGTAATTAAATAAGACATTCACATTTATTATACATCGCATTTCCATGCTCATTGTGTGCTATATTGTTGTTTCATAGACACCCATCCGCCTTTCCCCCACGCAAGCCGTATACAATCAAATTTCTATATTATATTATTGAACTTTAGCGCCATCTGTCTATAGCAAGGTAGTCATTTACACATGAGTGTGAGAGATCTATTTACTGATTATTAGCTTGTCTTTTAATATTTCACAACCGCTTGCCTGATATTCAATAGCAAGCCTGTAACAAATCTGCTGTTATCTTTTATTTATTCAAAAGATACCATCATCTTTCGTGCTACCGTGGGAGGGGGGAAGGGACAAACTGAAAAGGTGTATTGATTCATAATTCATACAAGATTTTGATACACATTCAACTTACTTTTTAAAAAATAAAATTAAAACACATGGAGTTAGGGGGGTAAATAACTCAATAAAACATTACTATACACAGCTTTACATGAATTGTTTCCCTTACCTTCATTTTAAAACACTCATTTGACTTCGCGGAGGTTGTGATCTCAAGTAGCCGGTGAGTGAGGGCTCGAATAATGACTAAGAGTTAGAGACGATCTTTTTTGGGATCGTGGATAGCTCATACGGTAGAGTCACGCTCTCCCCGGCCAGGAGGAGTTGTCGTACCAGTAAGGTCCCGGGTTCAAACCCTCATCACCACCGTGTAATTTTTATTCTCTATTGTCTTCTGGCACTTTCCTACTCACTTCTCTCATGTTGTTATCTTCATTTAAAAGTCACTCGCCGTGTATTCAAATGATGACGCCCAAATCGTTCTGTCTTTGACCATCTCTTAACAAGTGATTAGAAGGATAAATAGTTAAGATGTAATCAATATATCAATTTCATGATATTGGTTATAGTAATTTGTATACAATACTTGGGCGATAATTTAAAGGATATGTTTGAATACCAGACTATCATCATCATCATCATCATCATCATCATCATCATCTAATATTATTGTCTCGATTTTCAGACTGAGATGGAAGTTTCTTATTTCCCAATGGGAGGATCTATGACTGACTATGTATGTGAGATGTCTGAAACCACTGTCGGGGTGTCGGTCACCAGGGCCATGAAGTACCAAGGGGAGTACAGCCTGGACGATGCTATCCATCTACTCAACAAGAAGTTGAAAGGTAAGCAGTTATTTTGACGTTTAGATAGAGAGCACCCCCCCCCACACACACACACACACACACACA
>NC_088362.1:51507638-51510138 GCF_034508935.2 Berghia stephanieae
TGTGTGTGATTGTTTGTGTGTATACTGCTCTGAATTAAATCTTGTGCGGCTATGTGGTATTGTGGTATGACACTCGCTTTCGGATCGGAAAGTCCTAGGATCGAGCCTCGCTCGGCGCATAGTTGAGTCCTTGGAAAAGGCTCTTTACTCACATTCTCTCACCGTACTCAGGTGTAAAATGAGTACATGGCCGTTTAGCACGTTTAGTGGATATTTCTCTATATAAAAACTCAATGACATTGAATTAAATTGTTAATTTATTGAGCACTGTCATAACTGCAGTTATCAATCAATTACTCGTATATATATATATATATATATATATATATATATATATATATATATATATATATATATATATATACATATATGTGTGTGTGTGTTTATATATATATATATATATATATATATATATATATATATATATATATATATAATCTAGTTATGCCTTGTGCGCCACGATATCATAAGATGTCGCCGTCTAGGCATTCCACGAAGGAATTTAGATAATTCATCAAACAAGATGTCTGATGTCAACAGGAATCACCCATGTTGTGCAAGTGAGCAAATTGGGGGTTAATAATATTGCTCAAGGAATAAAACGAAAGTGCCTGAAGCGGGGCTCGAACCCAGCTCATCCGGATCACAGTGCAATGCCTTAACCACTCGGCCGCTTCGAGGTCTTTCGGCAGTTAAAAGGAATACCTCTCGCCGTTGCTGTGTTTTGCTCCCAGATTATATGGGATTTATATTCCATAAAGACGAAAGACAAAGATACAGAATATCGTTTAAAACCAAAGCATGATCAAAATATACAGGGATTGCAATGGATATCCGACTACCCCCCCCCCCCCCCCCCCCACCCCAACTCGATATTGCGCTAGTAACTGTTTTGATTGAAAAAAATTATGTAATTTTTTTTTCTTTTTTATTAAAAAAAAAATTAATTCCTTTTTAAAAAGATGTATATTATATATATATATATATATATATATATATATATATATATATAATATATATATATATATATATAATTACGCCGACTGAGGACGTGGAATAAACCCACAGAAACGAACGTCTCGGGCATATAATGTGAGTGACAATTTATATTTTATATATATATATATATAAAATATATAAAATATATATATAGTTAAGACGTTGCACTATGACCCGGAAGGTCCCGGGTTCGAGCCTCGCTTCAGGCACTTTCTTTTTTTTCATGTGGCAAGATTATTAACCCCCGATTTGGTCACTTGGACAATACGGGTAATTCCTATTGATGAATTGTCTATATTCCTCAGTGGAATGCCCAGGCGATGTTATCTTTATGATGTCGTGGCGGAAGGGCATACTTATATATATATATATATATATATATATATATATATTATATATATATATATATATATATATATCATTGCCTTTTTCACCCTGGGTCAGGGTATAGGCCACAGAAAATAGTTTATATCCTTCTCTGTCCTGAGCGAACTTTTTTCAATCTCTTTCTATGTCTTATCACTTCTCTGTATATCAGCTTCTTTCGGTTTTGTCTATTGTCCTTCATATATTCTGTCATTGCAGAAACTCTTCGGTCGCCCAAGCTAAAAAAGGATTCGATTTATCCGCCTGTATTTCTGTAACAATTTGAGTTTTACGGAAGAGGTGTTAACTCTTTGACAAGAGTGGTGGACCTGGTGACTCAAAAATGGAGAGTCACACACCATTAGTCGCCTTTTACGACCCGCTGGCTTGGCGTTGGGCTATTCCTCACCCTCTCTGTTGAGGGATCCCAGACACAACACGGGTATATATATATATATATATATATATATATATATATATATATATATATATATATATATATATATATATATATACATACATAATATATATATATATATATATATATATATATATATAGAGAGAGAGAGAGAGAGAGAGAGAGAGAGAGTGAGTGTGTGTGTGTGTGTGTGTGTGTGTGTGTGTCTTAACTAAAATCGAAATCGTTAAGCAAAGGACCCATACCAATGGATTTTGAGAACTTCTGCCAGTGTCCCTTATTCTGATCGCAATCTTATGAGAAGTAAATGTAGCTATAGATCTTAAAGCAAGCAGAGCTAAGACAGATTGTATCTTATATCTACTTACTTGATTGTTAATACTGAAAATAGAACAACACGTTTTATACATTTTGGCCAGAAAACTCGTCTTCCAAATATTGATCGATTAAAATTACCATCTTGGCCAAAAAAAAAAAAAACAACAACCAAACTCTTAAACCGTTGACGCCGCGAAGACTCATGTTTAAGAGTTATCGCCACGATGAAGGTCAATTTAATCGATCGATATTTGAAATATCTACGGGTTTTATGGCCAAAATTTTAAAACCCCTTTTTTTCATAGTACGGCAGAATAATGGTGCGGTGTATTATACGTGCGCGTGGTTCCCATGAACCAGCATGGAATTTGCTCTGGGAATTTGTGACCACCGCCGCTA
>NC_088362.1:51515138-51532638 GCF_034508935.2 Berghia stephanieae
TCTAAACAAAAAGAACTGTTTTAACGCAAGGTTACAGAGTCAAAAACACAAGAGGGTGTTGTCTGTTTTATAATTAGATTCTCTTAGGATTTTTCCATGCTAATCTTGACCGGCGGCTGGTGACTTGGATAAATTATATTTCTGAGACATACTCAGGTGCCACACCTTTATATTTCCCATGAAGTCTGTGATACAAGAATGAAAGAGCCACTTGACTCCAAAACTGTTCTATTGATTGTTTTCTTATTTTCTTTTCCTAGACGCTGAAATGACTTAAAAGTGTAACAAGCGCTTTTAAACGTTTACCACTTCTTCTTCTTCTTCTTCTTCTTCTTCTTCTTCTTCTTCTTCTTCTTCTTCTTCTTCTTCTTCTTCTTCTTCTTCTTCTTCTTCTTCTTCTTCTTCTTCTTCTTCTTCTTCTTCTTCTTCTTCTTCTTCTTCTTCTTCTTCTTCTTATGTAAATTCAATTATGAAGATTCCACAGACCACAAGAAGTCTTTTACTTTCATTGGAGATGTGAGACTATTCCAGTGTCTCAACGTCGATGATTAGAACGAGTAGGCTACAAATGGACACCCCCGCTCTTGCTTAACGAGTTAAATAACCATTTCAAAACTGCTGATTAATAAAAAACATTCCAACGCTAACTCTTAATGATCTTACTCAAAATTGATTTTCCATAATAACAATAATATAACCTTTACTTATGACACGATAAACTTTCACCTAAGTAAATCATAATATAATTCCTCAATGCACAGCCTGATTTTCACACTGTGGTTTAATAATATCAACTGAAACAGAACAAAGCCAGTTTAATTAGACATTGCCATGTGTTGCCTTTACGATAGGAACGGTGATAAAAACAGGTACCACATAATTAAAACTGGCTTTGACCCATGGGAACACGCCAAAATGATGGCGTTGTACTTGACGGGAGTGGCAAAATTATGTACTAGGTATTCAACTAAAGTTTGAAGTGGTCGTCGTGTAGTGAGTAATCAATAATAATGAACATAACAGCTTCAAAAACAAAAACAAAGTCAATACGGAATGTTTCGGGCTCAAAACAATTCTTCAGTCAATGACAAACAATAAGAACACACATTACTTAAAAACCAGATGGACGGCAGATGTCTATTTGTTTTGTTTTTTTTGTTTTTTGTTTGTTTTGTTTTTTGTTGTTTTTTTTTTGGGCTGAATTAGGGGTTTTCTTATATCGATTTTCTCTCTCTCTCTCTCTCTCTCTCTCTCTCTCTCTCTCTCTCTCTCTCTCTCTCTCTCTTTCTCTCTTTTTTTTTTTTTTCTTTCTTTCTTCTCTTTCTCTCTCTCTCTCCTCTCTCTCTCTCTCTCTCTCTCTCTCTCTCTCTCTCTCTCTCTCTCTCTCTTTTTTTTTCTTCTCTTTCTCTCTCTATTTTTTCCTTCTCTTTCTATTTCTATATATTTCTTTCTCTCTCTTTCTTTCTCTTTCTATTTCTCGTTATTTCTTTCTCTGCCCCCCCCCCCTCTCTCTCTCTCTCTGCTCCCCCTCTCTCTCTCTCTCTCTCTCTCTCTCTCTCTCTCTCTCTCAGTTATCATATATTTGTCTAAGAGGGTCACGTAATATTGGTATACATTTTACTAATTTGTTACAATGTAACTTGAGCCACAGATGGTCTTTATATAACGCCCAACTACAGTTACTATCACAATGAAATCAGACCCGATTTGGCGTAAGTACTAAAGATTCCTATTTACCACTATTACAATATAGTCTTGTGGCCTTCGGATCGGAAGGTCCTGGGATCGAGTCCCTCTCTGAGCGGCGCATAGTTGAGGTTCTTAACTAACATTCTCTCACCGTACTCAGGCGTAAAATGAGTACCTGGCTGTTACATGTGTTTTCTTGTCAGAAAAACTGGTAATAGCGCCTAACAGGATTCATGCCTCGTCCTGCATGTGAGGTGTTGCTGTTAGCTAGGGACTCCTTGTAAAGAGATTTGAACACGTTTAGTGGATATTGCTCTAAACAAAAGCTCACGTTTTATTTTTTGTTATTGTTATATACTTATTAAACTATCTCTATAGCTAGACGGTGAGAATATGGTCGAGAGAGTTTTAATTCATTTTAAAATATTGCGCAATTCTACTTTACATCGAGAACGAAACATGGCGCCTGTTAGGTGATTTTACAAAAAAAATTTCCGAGAAAGACAACGCTGTTAACAACCAGTACTCATTTTACACCAGAGTACGATGAGAGAATGTGAGTAAAGAACCCTTTTCCAAGGAGTCAACTATGCGCCGAGCGAGGCTCTAACCCAGGACTCTCCGATCCTAAAGCGAGTATCATATCACAAGACCACATAGCCGCATAATAGGATGTTAAATGGACGACAGCAATAACTGCCCTCTGCCCTTTTGGGTCAGGATTATACTTTCACAAAGTACTTTCAGCCATATCTAACCAACTCACCCTACGACTGCTTGATCGACGGAGGGGATCAAAATAAACCGAAACTCTTTAAACACAAGCTCATCACACTTTCGTCAAACGTACTTGAGTATCTGTTTTGACTAGATTTCAGATTGATATTTGCATTTAAAGAAACATTATTAAAATACGACCCCCTCTCTCTCTCTCTCTCTCTCTCTCTCTCTCTCTCTCTCTCTCTCTCTCTCTCTCTCGCTCTCTCTCTAACTCTCTCGCTCGCTCGCTGTCTCTCTCTAAGTTTGTGCGTATATCTGAGCCTCTGTGTGTGTGTGTGTATGTGTGTGTGTGTGTGTTCTTTCTTTCTCTCTATCTCTCTCGCTCTCTCCCTCCCTCTCTCTCTCTCTCTCTCTCTCTCTCTCTCTCTCTCTCTCTTCACTTAGATAGAACATCAACCTATGAAGTGACTGTCTATGGTAGGATTCTTACCTACATTAAGGCAAGACGAGACCTATTGCTGACCAAGAAAAAGGGAGGGCAGTTGGTATACATTTTATAAACACACACACGGCTTTATCATTCCGGGGCTGTTAATACGATTTTCAACAATCAATAACTTTGAAGGCTTTGATATCCTGTTTACATGGGTTGATGTGACCCCCTACTTTGATTAAAAAATACATATTTAAAACTTTGGCCGGAAAACTCGACCTTCAAATTAGTATCAAACAATTGAAATGATCCTATCTTGACAAAAACTCTCAAACCTGGGACTTTGCGGACTTGCGAGGTCCCAGATTTTAGAGTTTTTGCCAAGATAAGGATTATTTTAATTGATCGATATTTGGAGAGCGAGTTTTCTGGCCAAAGTTTTAAATTCATCTCTTTGTTGGTTTTTTTCCCCCCAAAGCATTACATTACTGGCCGTGTGACAGTTTTTTTTATGACCTAGACCAACCTGCTGTTCTGTGCAATTATACAACTTGCGGTTGCTTTGTATTGACGATTGATAATAATTGAGCTAATTTGAATAAGACCCCCCCCCTCTCTCTCTCTCTCTCTCTCTCTCTCTCTCTCTCTCTCTCCTGCTCTCTCTCTCTCTCTCTCTCTCTCTCTCTCTCTCTCTGTGTGTGTGTGCGTGAGTGCGTGCGTGCGCGCGCGTGTGTTTGTGTGACTTAAAAAGACATAATACATAGCATTAATTTTTTGAGCGCTCTGCTGTGTCATGAGGAAGTAATCAGAGCGCTTTACGTGTGCATTAACGCATTACTAGGGGAAGGTACAATGTCTTAAGATGGTTTTTAAAGCACATCTTCCAACGAATAATGCCGTAAATCTTTTGAAAGTTTGTTCCAGAGGGTTGTTGTGTTTCTAGAAAAAGAGCCCTTAATACAATTAACCAGTAATTTTTGACCAATCAAAACATGGCATTTGTGACACACCTTCACGAGTGCTCGGACAAACATTTTTGTTTGTTTATAAACAATAACGTAAATGAAATCGACTATATCTCTCTCTGATCATTGTTATTGTTTTTATACCACCAGATGGGTGACTAGTTATTACACTATTTTCTAGATCATATTATTGTTAACGTTTAAGCGTGCACATAGTTTTCTGTGTGTTAGAACTGTGGGTATTTCACTTAATCTCATACCATCAATGTTAAAACATGTGTAGTTTTCTTTATTTACCAATCACTGCCATTGTTTACATTATGACGACTGTCCGAGAGGCGTGGTTATCTAGGTGTCTATTGATATCGTCCGTAATAGAAATGTGAATTAATGACCATTTGAGGCTGTAGAGGGTTTATAACGGTAACGCGTATTGGGAAGAATATCAGCATTAAACCGCCCCCAACTTCCCGGTAACCTCTATGGTGTAACGATAGCATGTCTGATCGGCAATCAGGAGGAATGGGTTCTATCCTCAGTCAAGGAAGACTGACTTTTTGGGGGTTTGGCTTTTTCCTTTCGATGCTGTGCGCTTGGCTAAGAAACTCACAACATTGCCATCCGGAAATATAACGGACCAACACACAAAACTGTGTGTAATCTGGAATGTTTATAGATAGAACAAATTTGACGTCAATCAGGTCTTTGTTATTATTTTTTATCATCAATGTTTAGGAGTGATTCTCATTAAACTGTATCAACTAGACTATAGATAGAACGAAAATGACGTCACTAAGGTCTTTGTTATTGTTTTTGCCACCCACTTTTATGAGTACTTCTCACTAAACTGTATGAACCAGACTATAAAAATTCATGGTTACACATAGTTTTGTGTGTTGGTCCGTTATATTTCCGGATGGCAATGTTGTGAGCTTCTTAGCCAAGCGCATACTATCTATAAACGCTCAATGTTGCACATCGCTTGGCGTTCACAAAATTGCCGTCCGGAAGTGTAACGGAACAACACACAAAACTATGTATAACCTTGAACGTTTATAGTTTGGTCAATAGATAGTTCGACTCAGGTCTTTGTTTTTTTTTTTTTTTTTTTTTTTTTTTTTGTTTGTTGTTTTTTTTGCCACCCGCGTTTATGATTGTTTCTCAGTAATCTGTATTAAACAGACTATAGACGTTCATGGTTACACACCGTTTTGTGTGTTGGAAAGTTATACTTCCGGATGGCAATGTTATGAACTTCTTAGCCAAGCGCATACTATCTCTACAGTTTAGTGAGAACTATTCATAAACGCGGATGGCAAAAAGCAATAACAAAGTCCTGAGTGACATCAACTTCGATCTATCAATATTTCCGGATGGCAATAAGGATGTCTGAGGTTTGATCCCCAGGCGAGGCAGGCTGATTTGTATGTTTGTGTGTGTGTGTGTGTGTGTGTGTGTGTGTGTGTGTGTGTGCGCGCGCGTAGCCATCGTTAACTTATAGCCTGACACTGACTAAAAAATGACGTCAAAATGCCAGTCTTTGGCCACAAAAGTTAACAAATCGTGATTTGTATTCAATAGTTCAACCAATGGGACCACTTGTTTCCACTATTACTACTAACAACTCACTAGCGGTGCAAAAACCAAATAATGACGTCAAAATACCAGTCTTTTTGGGTTTCAGCGATGGCCACGGTTTCAGTGTCGGGCTATAACTTTACGATGGCTACGGTGTTTGTGTGTGTGTGGGGTGGGGGGGGGGGGATTCTTGTATTTTTCTATCTGCTTTGTCTGGCACTGTTTCATGCACTCGTTTTCAGATTTATATCTTACACCAGTGCCTGTTCCTTGATTTGTCACTTTGATGCTGACATTGATAACCTTGGAGCAACTTTGAAAACGTGAGAAAACATTGGAAATTATAAATTTTCTTCTAAAGGGTGAGTTGCAATAGATAGATATTACTTATTTAATTTGTGTCCATCACTGCAACTGTACAATCAGAATGAGAAACACACATATTCCGACACAAATCGGGTGTGTATATTCCAATAAACCTATCCCGACATATACAGTCTGGTGCATATTCCAACACATATATTCCGGTTTAAAAAAAATAATCCTTTTATCTTGATATCAAATGGATGTGTCAATTGATCTTTTGAACGTGTCTAAAATTATGTTATCGACTTGTTTTTTGTTTTGTTTTTTTTTCTGTTTTTTTTTGTTTGTTTTTTTTTGGGGGGGGGGGGGGGGGGGTTTGGTGGCACGTTCCACTCCCGAATAGACCTCGGATAAAAATTGTATTAATTGATGTCTGTTTTTGTGCGAGGCATGAATTAATATGTGTTGCCATGTCTGAAACTGTAGTTCTTCTGCACTGTGTATTCCTTTGGGATATTCATAGTAATCAATATGGTCTTTAACCCTCTTCTTACCAACTGTAGGGAAATGGTAACATTATTTTATGATACAAACAGCGTTTTTCTTATTCAGCTTTGTTTTGCAAATCACAGAATTTGAAGAAAAATCTTTGTTATCTTTACAAGAACTCAAAATTGTGTTGGAAAACTTGTTTTCCTCAACAAAATTATGTATGGCATGTATTAATTGCTTTTAAATTGAGATTTAAAAATTCAATTTGCGTGTTGTATCGTATGACTTTCAGTAAAAATCTTGAAAATGGTCGGCAAGGAGAGAGTTAAAAAGAGTGAAAGTCAGTCTAGTTTAACTCTTTCGAGTTCATATGAATGGAAAATCGAACACATTTGTTCAATTTCCAATCATGGTGAACTCCAGCTAAGTTATTTCAAAGCTTGTGTGTATGACACACCCCTGATTTCTGGATCTACAATAAGTCATCAATCTCGCTCTCTGTTTGTGGATTTAAAAAAATTATTTTGTGTATTTTACAAAGTGATTCTTTAACGGACTATTATTCTATGGTTGGACGGGCGAGTGACTGGCATGCCTGTGCTTTGACTTTTCTAAAGCAGAGATACAGATTACGGCTCAAGAATTCTAGTGTTCTTTTAGTTTTTGCTATGGTATTCTCATAGTGGTTGCCCTATGTCATTGTGTTATTGGGGTGAAGGCCTACTTAAGGAAAGTCATCTAAGGGCTAACCCAAACCCGAAACTGACGACCCGCACTGTGGTCCTCTCCCGTCATCAGGATAAAAACGTCGGGCACGGACAAAATACTAAGAATAAAGAGAAGAGCCGCGAGACCTACCATACCGAGCTCGAAAAAAAAAAACGGCAGAGGACGTCGGGTGCTTCGTATGGATAGGTCTAGCGGCTCTTCTCTTTATTCTTAGTATTTTGTCCGTGCCCGACGTCTTTATCCGGAAGACGGCAGAGGACGGCAGTGCCGGGTCGTCTGCAGTCTCCGGTGTGGGTTAGCCTTAAGCCGTTTTTAAGTTAATATAGGCATTCTGTCATTTCTTATCGCAGGTTTTTGCCTTGAAACCGTCCCGCTAATAATATGATTCAGGACAAGGGTTCTCAGTTCTCACGAATTATTATTATCATAATTAGTAACCATGCTCAAGCTGACTTGATTCCACAATGTTTGATTCCACAATGTTTAGTCATCCAATCGATACAAATACGTCCTTAATCACAAAGGCTATTGTTGTCTAGCCATGTAACTGTTACAGATGATTTCCATGTTAGCTGATAAGTGGGTGTTATGATAAACTATGGTAATGTTTGTTATTACGTTTGTCTAAATGGTTACTTCAAAGCCTTACCGAGGGATGAAACAAAACAAATGGAAAATATAAAACTGAGATAAATTGCCATTGTGACCAACATTTATGGGTATTTCCAGTGAAACGACTAAGCAAAATTTACTGGTGAATGTTATAGATTAATACTTTATAAAAATCAACAATATAAAAATTTTGGTGTAGGTTTAAAAAAACAGAAAAAAAAAACATCCATCAATCAAAAGATGATAAAATGACAAAAATGTTTATCAATTTGCAGATGATTGTAAGAGATATATAAAGAAAAAATGAAAATAAACAGAGATACATCCCAAAGAAACATTCGAGTTCAAGTGTATGTAAAAGAAAGTCGGTCGTTGAAGCCATGTTTTCCTTGACAAATAATATAATAACTAAAAGTCATTCATTGTGGAGAGATACTTCACTCATTTTAATTTTTTTTTTTATTATTTGACATTCTAAATTTATGGTGATGTGGTTTTGTAGTATGGGTAAAATCTATAAATAGATATTAACCATTTTTAATCAGATCTCGTTAACAGCAAATAATCATTGCCACTTTACCTACCACTACATCACAACCACAACCACGATCCCCACTCCCTCGACCATAAACATAATCATCAAGATTATCATCATCATTATCATCGTCATCATCATCATCATCGTCATCATCATCATCATCATCATCATCATCATCATCGTCGTCATCATCATCATCATCATCATCATCATCATCATCGTCAACCTTTAAAAACATAGTTACAATCTCATCACTCCATAACTCCTTAATTTTTCCTTTCTTCTCAGATACGCCTTTACGGCTCCATCAGATATAATGCAAGACAGCTGACTTAAAGTAAAGAAAGCTTGACATTGCAGGCACTCAATCCCATTCACCATCAACAGAAAACAATTTGGATCTTTTGCCATTGTCGGGTTCACTCAAGAATGAAGAGTTGTATGGATTACTAATTCAAACACTTCTTTTCTTTCATTTGTAACTATACATTACAAGGTGTGCTTCTTGCATAAAATGATTGTTTTCGACAGTGTATTTTTTCGAATTAACTACACCCAGACTCGAATTTGATTTAAATGAAAGCTTAACGTTTTCAACTCTGCACCAATCATGGGGCAAAAACTAGCTAAGAAAGAGCTGGAGAAAGGAGATGCGATGTTTCAAGAGCAACGGTTTGATGAAGCTGTAGAGCAGTGGGCCAAAGCTTTAAAACGATTACAAAAACCAATTGACAAATTCCAAGTATGTGGGAAAATGTGTCTTTGCCTTTGTGACATTGGCAAATACAGAGAAGCCTTAACGTACGCAGGGCAACAGTGCGAACTTGCCAATACCATTCAAGACGTTTCGTGCCTGTCAGAGGCTTATTATAATCTAGCCCTCTGCAATGAGAAGTCGTGTGAATTTAGCAAAGCCATTTCTTACAGTAGAAGTTCCCAACAAGCTTACCCGCATCCAGCCAAAGCACCTCTGACCGGGCAAATCCATTTGTGTTTGGCCAACGCCTTTGCTGGGACCAGCGAGTTTGTCAAAGCCTGGACCAATTACGTGCATGCCATGGATGAGGCAAAGGCCAAGGACGATAAGCAGTTACAGCTTTTGACATCGGCAAGAATGGGCCATTTGTTTTGGTAAGTATTACGAGTTTTATTTAGTTTATTTAGGTGGGTGGAATTCCCATACACGTCGTGAAAGCCTGGCTTCTTGATCCAAGGTTTCCATATCGATCTACTTTTGTAGTATCTGCAATCCTCTTTAATTCAGAAAAGTGACTGAAGTCGGGGAGAAGTGGCTCTAGACAGACCAGAGTTTGAAGCGACTTTTTGGGGGGTCGTGGATAGCTCATACGGTAGAGTCATGATCTCCCCAGGCCAGGCGAAGTTGTCGTACCAGTAAGGTCGCGGGTTCGAGCCCCCCATCGTCGCCCAGAAGTTTTGATTCTCTGTTGTCTTCTGGCACTTTACTACTCACTTCATTTCTTGTTACAATCCTCTTTAAATGTGTCACTTCCATGCGATTGTATATATTTTGTTATATGATGAGATCATTTATTCATATTTACACAGACTCTACATTTAATCTTTTGATAAGAGGAAAGTCAGATACTTATCTTTTTCTAGGGAAATTCTTTTTTTTTTAAACTTTTTTTTCTTTCTAAATAAACTTTTCCCCCTAACGTAGGTACAAATCAATAAATAGCGAAAAAATACAAATGAAAACTGAGTTTAAGAATAGACCAAATAACAATTAATTCAGAGTAGTTGTTATTTTCCAAAGGTATAAAAATAATATCAGATTCATCGCGATTAAATGATGATCCACAATAATTAAGCAACATCAAAATATTACAAACTATGCCTTTTAAATGTAAATAATATGTTGAAAAAGTTTGCAATTAAACAAACTAATGCGAGATAGCAGAAAATTGACATTGCATAATTAATCTTAATAATGTTGCTTGAAGCTTGAAAATGTAACAAACTTTGAAATATAGAATAAAAACCTCGCTCAAATTTACAAAGAAAATGATGTGGACGTTTCTGAACCCCCTTCATCAACAAAATATACAAATTAGGACATTGGAGTCAAATTTGAAAGGAGAGGACGAAACCCGTCCGCATTTTTTGTCTTTTTGAATTTTCTAATTTTATTTCTTTTTGATAAGATAATATGTCTGGATTTCTATTTTCAGTGAATTGGGAGACTACGAGAGTAGCCTTGCTTATTGCAATAACGCCATGGATTTATTGGATGACTTCCGACCTTCAGATCCCGTACAAAAACTCCGACGGGCGATCGTGGTTCAGATGGCTGTAGTACATCGGAAAACTGGAAGGTACTCTGAAGCCATGGATAGCTGTGAGGTGAGTTATTTTTAAAGCACATAATGTTCACTCAATCATCTCTGTGCCCGTCTGGGATCGACAATGTTCTCGGTCTTTCGTTGAATGGGTTGCGGTCTCGGGGCTGAGGTTTCGGGAGTTCAATGTTGATGGTTTAAAAGAGTACAAATGGACATCCACTCTTGAGTGGGGAACTATAAACTTGGATGACTTCCTCTTATTTTGTTGAACATCACCGAGGGATAATTTAACTTGATTGTTTAGGCCTTTGCAAAATATTGTTACTTTGTTACTTTGGCTTTTCGCGGATATCTGAAGGCTGATATTTTGGGATTTCAGTTCTCTCTCGACCGATCTCCACCAAATTTCTTTGGACCTGCTTTTTTCTTTTGAAGTCCAGGATAACAATATTCTTAGTCTGCTAGCATCCTGCAGGCATGACCAACTATCTCTGAAACTGAGCCCATCTTCTGCAAAAAAAAATCCTCATTTCAAATGAAAATGGGCCAGAATATGATACAGATGACATAGACTAAAATATAATTCATGGGGTCAGAGTTTATATCGGTAGTATACTTATACGACAGCAGGAGGGAAATCAGATTAAAGAGCTACAAAGTAGCTACATATTACATAGTAGCTCTGACTGGGACCCTCACCACAAATCATAAATCAAAAAAATCGAACAAATATAAAACAGAGCCGTCAAATTTATAAATCAATACAACAAAGTTTTTTTTAAAAAAACATGAAACTGATTTAAATCTCGAACCGCTACACCCGAGAAGAAAGCGTGACAAAGTAACAAAATTTTGCAAAGGCATAGACAAACACATGCGCCCATACATGCACACGCATGTATATCAACGACTCATTTGATAGGTTGATCTAAAAAGAGGGTTTATCAAAGGTCTGACATTCCACACAGCTAGAGCAGAAAAGGCAAAAGATCGTTCAGAGAATTTAGTTTTAGGGATTTTTCTTTCAAATGATACTGAGTTAGCAGACCTGAGTGAGAAACTTGGAATATGGACAGTAAGAAGTGATTTTAAATAATCTGGATCAGTGTTGTGAAGACATTTATTGAAGGCAATGCATGCTAGTTTACAATCAATTCTCCTCTCCACGGGAAGCCACTAAGGTATTCCAAAAACAGGAGGTATAAAATGCTTATTCTTTTTGTCTGGGTGACAATTCTTGCTGTCCTGTTTTGTAACAACTGCAGTCGTCTTGCGACCCAGCACTTTGGAAGCCCGTAGAGAAGAGAGTTGCAATAGTCTAGAATTCATAATAGCATTAAACATCATTGATAGTGCATATCACTATTAACATTAGTTATGAGGCCTTTTAAATGCATATTGATTGAGAGGTGAGAGATGAGTATCTTTTTTCTTGTTGCTTTTTTTTTTTTTTGGGGGGGGGGGGGGGTGTTTGTTTTGTTGGTTGTTTTGGGTTGGGTTTGTTTTAGTTTGGGGGGGGGGGGGTTAATGATTTTTTTGTTGGTTTTTTGTTTTTGTTTTTTTTTGTTTTTTGTTGTTTTTACTTGCTTGTTTGTGGTGTTTGTGTGCTTTTTGTTTGTTTGTTTTATTTTGTCTTTCTCTTTCTCAACTTGATTCACTGGGGTGAAGACTGTAATAGATTTATTGATCAAGCGTGTACGCTAACAATTTTTCAAAAGAAACTTGTAATCAATAAACAAGGACGGACTGGCTTGGTGATAAATGATGAACACGAAACATTCCTGACATAATGTCAAAGTTTTAAAAATGTAAGTAGGCTACTTTGTTTATTTAACTATGGATATTATATTAGATGCATTTTCATAAGATACGTATAGACCAAATATATTTTTGCGTTATTTTTTTCTGAGTGAAAACAAGCAAAATACATATTCATGTACTTTATAGACGCCTCTACTTAGATCTAGCTTTCACTCTGCCACCCATTCACTGCTGGTTAAGCTGGACAAGGGCAATTTCTGACAGTTAACTGCACGCGGATTTAAACTAGATTCTTTTTCGTGCAAATTGTGTTAAAGGATAATTGCTCTACTACCTGTGATTTGCAGAGTTAACCGACGTGTACTAATTTACAGGTCTGATTACCCTAATTTTATGGGCCTGTTGTTAAGGGGAAAAAACTCAAAATTAGCGCAAAATATTGTCCATTACAACAAAGATAAACCAAACCCATAATTGCCTCTGGCTATCAGACCTGCTAAAATGTGCACGTCGGATTTTACTCATCAAAATGTTCGTGATAAATCTGCTTTTGCAAGGAATTCTTGAGCGTCTTTACAAGTGCTTATCTCTGATTACTTCGAGGGAGGGGGAAGGGAGCAAGGAGGTAAATACTCGTGTTGTTTTAGTAGACAAAACGTTTTCAAGATTTTTCAAGAAGTCTCTAGTTTAAGGAGTCCATCGGGGCCTTGGAGCCGGAGTTTATCCAGGTTTATATAGCGTAAAACGGGCAATAGCAGTAGCAATTTCTTGCTACCCTTTAATAGCAAGCACCCTAATCTACCGCAAAGTACTTTCCCCCAGATCTAACAAACCCAGCTACCCATTCACTACTTGTTAGGGAGTCAGAAAAAATATCGACTTCACCCATTGCATGTGAAGCGAATGCTCATCCAACTGGTATCCAGACCTCTCTAGTTTCAGACTTTTGACATTTTTTTACAAGTTGTAAGTATTTAATTTGAATTAGAATAATGTCCAATGTGAAAAAAATAGTTGTTTTATCAGAGTTCGATACCGTGGCGTTTGCGAACGTAAATACTGCCATACTCTGACAAAGACACGTATCAAATATTTTGGCCATAAAATTCGTCCTTCATATACCGATTGATTAGAATTACCATCATCTTGGCAAAAACTCTCAAACCTTGGACTTCACAAGTCCCAGATTTAAGAATTTTTGCCAAGAGGAAGGTCATTTTAATCGATCGATATTTGAAGGACGAGTTTACTGGCCAAACGTTTATATTCGTGTATGTCTGAAGTACGGCAGAGTTGAAGAAATGATTGAAACTCATCTCAGCTCAAAAGTCATCTTGAACCTGGCTAATGTGGAATTTTCAAAAATAACCCAACTCTTGTTGTATATCGCCGGGTCTGTTAATGTTAAGATATTAAAGTATCGCATAACCAGAGAGAGAGAGAGGGAGAGAGAGAGAGTGAGAGAGAGAGAGAGAGAGAGAGAGAGAGAGAGGGAGAGAGGGCGAGAGAGAGATAGGGAGGGAGAGAGAGAGAGAGAGAGAGAAAGAGAGAGAGAGAGAGAGAGAGAGGGGGGGGGGAGAGAGAGAAAGAGAGAGCAATGAAAAAAAAAGAATACACATTAGGAATTCTAATATTTGAAATGAATAGGCATAATAACTATTTTTTACATTACAGAGCTTTTCCGCGGTTTTATCATTATCAATATATCTTAGGTTCTCATCTCTCTCTCTCTCTCTCTCTCTCTATATATATATATATATATATATATATATATATATATATATATATATAATATAATATATATAATTATATATAATATATATATATATATATATATTATATATATAACTATCTGACTATCTATCTATCTCTATCTCTCACACGCACACTCTCTCTCCATCCTCCGATACACAGATACACACACACACACACACACATATATATATATATATATATATATATATATATATATATATATATATATACTTTCACATATACACACACGCATGCATACACAAATGTTTCTTTCTCAATAATCATCCGTTCTCAAGCATTCTCCATCTCTTCAATTCGAGATAGCAAGTGAATAATGCTGTCGGCATCTAGTCTTTTTCCACTGAGGTAGAAACTTACTCATAATGTCTCACTCCAAGGCGCTGCATTGCGGCTTGACACTAAGATTTTTTCGTTCTTTATCATTGTTTTTAGATAACCACAAACACAAATATTTCCTTGAGGTTTATAAAAGGAGTATATTTCATTTTTATTAACTGTTTATTAATTTCGTCTTACTATATATCATTTACTCACCTACCACCAATTACAGACTTAGCCCTCACCTTTCTTAACCTCACAGTTAATCCACACCAATTCTACCTTGAACCGAAAACCTCTATTACTCATGACTCTAAATATATAAACATAACGTGTGCATCTTTCTTTAAGCGGACGGGATACTATTAATAACCCCAATGTTTAAAGTGAGCCAGTACTTTTGATCCACGGGGCACGTGCTTAACGTAGGTCTATTCAAGCCAGAAACTTGTTACCGCTGTGAGTCATTCTAAAAATAGATCATTTGGCGCAAGCCTAATTGCTAGTTATGACAGAGCATCATAAATGCCACGTACCAGGTGGAGGAAAGGAGATTAGAAGAATTAGTGCTAAATAGCACTAAAATGTTCAACTTGTTCTCAGCTTTTATTTTCTTCACAGAAATTTAAAATCACGTGATGGAGGTAGACTTGAAATTGAAAGAATAAGGTTCCTCGCGTTTGGGAGAGCAGCTTCCCTGGTTCTGAATCGATTAGAAAAAAAAATTTATATAGAGCAATATCCAATTAAAGTGCTCAAAGCGCTTTTCAAGGGGTCCCTGACGTAACATGTAGAACGAAACATGACGCCTGTTAGGCGGTATTACATTTTTTTTCAAACAGAGACAACGCTGTTAACTGCCGGGTACTCATTTTACACCTGAGTACTGTGAGAGAATGTGAGTAAAGACCCTTTTCCAAGGACTCAACTATGCACTGAGCGAGGCTCGGACCCAGGACCTTCCGATCCGAAAGCGAGTGTCATACCACTAGACTACATAGCCGCACATTAAAAAGTAATAAACACAAATGAATATAACAGATTTTTAAAAAGAACAAAATACCAAACACGGAACGTTTCGGGCTCAAAGCATTTCTTCAGCAAACAACAACAAAAAAACAATAAAAACATTAATACATTACATAAAAATCAGATAGACGACAGCGAATTATGCCATAATATAGTTATCTTCTGTGCTCTATAATGTGTCCATTCATTCTCTCATAATGTTTTATTTACCCACAGGATGCCATGAAATTAGCTCTTCTATACGCTGACAGGCCGGTACAGGCAAGGTGTCTTCTACTATTTGCCGATATCCATCGGAAGAGAAATGATATAGAGGTGAGGTCTATTGTTTATTGAATAATAATCCATATCAGTTATAATTTCTAGCATAGATGGTGAATGGTTTCCACTCTAGACTAGTGCAAAAGTCAAGCATCAATAATTGCATAGCCTGTCTCTATGAATGAAACTTTAATTGTCTTGTTTTTTTGTTTTTTTTTTTTTTGCTCTAAGTCTAAATACAGCTATCCTTTGGTTACGACTATTATTTTTATATAAATGAGAACTCCACAGTTCGGCTATGTGGTCTTATGGTATGACACTCGCTTTCGGATCGGAAGATCCTGGGTTCGAGCCTCGCTCAGTGCATAGTTGAGTCCTTGGAATAGGCTCTTTACTCACATTATCTCACTGTACTTAGGTGTAAAATGAGTACCTGAATGTTAACAGCGTTGTCTCTGTCCGAAAAAAATTGTAATATCGCCTAACAGGCGTCATGTTTCGTTCTACATGTTACGTATTGCTATTGGTCAGGGACCCCATGAAAAGCGCCTTGAGCACATTTAGTGGATATTGGTCTATATAAAGGCTCTATTATTTAATGCCGCTAAAATCATTTTCTTTCACAATATTACGCCTACAAACAAGTACATAAACTTTTCATGTTCTCTCCACCCCAGAGATCGAGTCCAAGATACGAATCTGCGTACAGTATCATGTCAGAGATTGGAGACAGATTGGGACAGGTTGAAGTATTAGGTGGAATGGCGAAGACGGCCGTCTGTCAACGACAGTTCGAAAAGGTATTACTGGTGACAAGGCATACATTATGTTCATTGTTTTGTTTTGTTTTTAATACTGAAGAGGAACGCCTCAAAAAAGAAGTTCCCTCAAAAAAGTAACGAACCGATTATATCAGCCACATAATCTGTGTCAGGTTACTTTCACTACAACATTTTGAAATAGGTTATATTATTTCAGTGAATAGATTAAATTCATTCAAAAGTAACGAAATCCTGGGCTTGACCAAGGGGTTGTCTTCGAGAGCACACCGATCAACACATACGGATTTGTATAGCGCTTTTCCACATATCATGTTGAAAGTGTTTTATCCAGTCCTACCATTGGCCATACAAACCAAATATCGATTTGATATAGATAATATGCGCTTGGCTTAGAAGCTCACAACATTGCCATCCGGAAGTATAACGGACCAACACACAAAACTCTGTGTTACCATGAACTTTTATAGTCTGGATAATACAGCTAAGTCATAATTACTCATAAACGTGGATGGCAAAAAAACAATGACAAATACCCGAGTGACGTCAACTTCATTCTATCTATAGTAGTATACGTCGCACGTTGGGCGTGTATTTTTGTACCATCACGCTTAGACTAGCCTTTTATTCTTAACCCAGTGTCTTATTCACACGCACCAGAATGTTTCTTTCGTGCTTCACTGTGTTTCATATAGTTCCACCATTTTGGCCTATATTAATATGGAACCAAATATTAAATTGGTACAGTATGAGTCCCTCATTGGGCGTCTGTTTTTGTACAAACATTATTAGGATAGCCTTTTATCCATAGCTAGTTTCTTATCCACACACGCCAGCATGTTTCTTTCCATTGCCATCTGCTATCCGCTCCCTCACTGACCGCACCCATTAACTGCGCATTTTCCCCTTGAAGATGGTGTCGGCGGCAGGAGGTTGGAAGGAGGTTTAAGACCAGACAACTGATTTGTTTTCTCAAAACAAGTACCCGTAGCCCCTTGGGAAAAAATATTAAAAGAAAATGACAAATAGGTTTCTACCGGATGAGCGAATGGGTCGTTTCGGTTTGAAAAGGTTCACTTCGGTATATGGAAGAGTGGGAAAGAGGGAAATTTGTCTTTACGGTCTAGTGAAATGGAAGACTGTAATAACCCAGGCGTCAACCGCAGTACAGAGGCCGAAAAGTAAGCTAGGGCGAGGTGACTTGTCCAAGG